>NW_010194056.1:0-2852 GCF_000695765.1 Mesitornis unicolor | reverse complement strand
AGGGAACAGTACTGATCTCTGACCCTCTAGGGTTCTACAGACACCGCCTGTCCTTCCTTTTCAGGCTGGTAACCCTTAAACCATAACAGTCTTTTGCACATCTGGGCTATGTAGACTACCCTTTATTAGCTCTTTAGATGACTAATATTTTTTCATGAATTTTTGTCGTGCTCCAATGCTTTTTTTCTTCAGGTTCTTTTGAAATAATTTCTGTTTATGTTCTTTAATAAAAGCAACAGACATTTCTTTGCATCCAGATAAAATTAAAGGGAGAAAACTAATTTCTGAAAAATGAATTTCTCTTTTTAATAAAGCTTTGGTTTTTTTTAGGGATGAAACGCATTTAGTTAATCACTCTTACATGGAATGAACAGATAGATACAAATGATAGAGTTCTCTAAAGATAAAGCTTTTTTTTTATCCTAAGAGACATGTATTTATTTAAGGTTTTATACTATCTTATTATTTTATCAACCACTTAAAGCTTAAGGTATTCTTTAATTAAGAATTGAGCAACAGATTAATTAGATTTGAGCCAAGCTATATCTGTCAATTAATCTGCAGTCTTTGTCATCTCTAGAAGATCATATATTCAGAATCTTAGTGATATTTTACCATATTTGTCTGAAATTGTACGTTGAATTGTGATTAATTTGCAAACATCCGATTTAGACTGCTAGGCTATTGAGGAAAAGAAAAATGAATTCTAAACATTTTAAATAATATAAATCATAACCCTCATCTGCTAATGAAAATAATGAAACAGTTAAGACAAAAAGTGGGGACTATATCAGCCAAATACAATAAATCATATTTCATTTTTCTTTTCTCTTTACTTCAGAATATTCATTATTAGCATTAAATTTACATTAAGGTTCATGTCTTCTCATGCAGCAATACATAGGATATTAGGTAATGAGCTTCTTCCTTGCTGTTAACAGGAGAAACATCTCTTGATAACACATGGTTACACAGTTGATTCTAGGTACAAGCAGTAAAAATACAATGTAAAGAATGTATTTTCCTTATCTAGAATCAAATTATGGTATTTATTTTTTGTCTTTTTTTTAAACTCTGTGATATATTAATATAAATAATGCATATGCTATTATACATATACACTTTCATATAGATTCTTTGTAAAAACCATGTTGTGGGTTTTATTTTGTCTTTGCTAGGGCTTTATCTTCTGTTTTTCAAGATCTAGAATGATGGCAACGAAAAAGAGGGTCCTTTAAAAACTGTGCTGAGTGACTTATGCTGGTTGTCTATGTGGCCAAACTGTAACTTGTGTGTTTAAATTCCCACTTGCATGTTCAAATGTTTGTAAAAAAATAAGGATGTTGAGTTTGGACTCCTACTGTGGATATTAAATATAACAGGATCTAAAGTACACTACTGTTTTCTGAAAGTAGACTAGAAACATCAAGGACCACGGTGGAAACAAAGTCACTTGTTGACTTGAATTTCTAAAGTAATACATTTTGAAGGGTCTTTAAGCATGTAATTACATAATTATTTTGGTCGGCCTTAGGAGTTCTATTGAAAGTGGTTGGGAATTTTTTTAAAATATTACTTACCTTAGCTTCTCTTTTTAAAACGACCTACAATTTATTGTCCTCCAAACCTCTTATATGGCAGAACTGAAAATGACAAGTTTCTCTATGGAGAATGCTAATTCAATGTGATAGCACTACCCAAAAGCAAACTAAGCTGACATAGTGATTATCAGCTAAAAGATCAGAGGGTCAGCTTGTTGACAGTCTTGTTCCAGCAGACAAGGAAAGGAGTAAGCAAGAAAGAGCTCTCAACCTGCTATAATCATCAGTTTGAGGTGCAAAAAGAAAGAAAAAGTGGCTGGAAATGAGAGCATTAGTAATTTGCATTGTCAGTGTGGATCAGAGCTGTCAAGAAAAGCTTTGCATGAACCACATCCAGAAACAGCCTGGGCCATTGTCTCCACAGCACTGCAATTCTGGTCACAGGCACCATAGCCTTAGGCAAATCTGACTCCTCTGCTCCTCAGAGGAAAGTTTTGAAAGATAGTCAGCCAGGATTGAGTTGGCCACACAAATGTGAAGAAGCTGCAAAGCATTGCAAGACACTTGGATTGCTGCTTCCAGGTCTCTACAAAGCTGTTTGCAGGAACAAACCTTGCAGTCAATGTCATTATGTTATTCCATAGTTACAAATCAAGGCCAATTTTATTAAGAAAACTTATGGCCCTCCTTTATATTTCCAGCTTTTTTGCTCAAAACACTTACTGTTAAAGATAAAACAAAGGATGCTAGCAGAAAACCACAAAAAAAGGATTGTAGAAAATTTTGTCTTGAAAGTGATGTCATCAGTATCTGAACATTTTCCAATTATTATCAAAGATTCCTGTGATCACAGGTCCATACATCACATTGAGCAATAACCAGCAGTATGTAATTTGGGAATACTTTGATAATTTTGTCAGTGTGTAGATTTATGTTACCTGGTAGACTATATCTGAGATTTCTAACCTGTCATCAGCTGTGCTGATACATCCATTTTACAAAGAGAAGCGTTCCGTGCAATCTTAATTTCAGGGATCAATAAAAAGCCCTGGAAGTCTACAATTGGAATACTCCTTGATGAACAAGTAAACATTGTTCTAAATGTAACTTTTATGAACAATCAGCTGATCTTTAAAGAATGCTTATTTACCAAGGAAGGGATGATTATTGCATTGTTGTTGATGCACTGTGAATTAAAATTAAGCTTTAGGCACTACATCAGCTATTAGAAGGTAGTGATAGAACATCAGTCTATGTAATATATTGTATGTTGATATTCATGCCCAGTCTCATGGGCCAGAGTACAGGGAA
>NW_010194055.1:0-9906 GCF_000695765.1 Mesitornis unicolor | reverse complement strand
ACACAACCAAAAACCTTTCACAGAAAACCCAATACAACAGGATGATGGATACAGGTAGAGGATCACATAAAAGAAGTTGAAATACAGTTGATATTTCTGGATAACAAGAGGGAGAATGAACTGCAGGCAAAGGGAATTAGGAGGAATAAAGAACTTCAACAGGCATGAAGAAGACAACTGGTATTTGTGAGTGGAAATCCCTTTAAAGAAGACTAGATAGCATGGGTAGCAGATCACGTAAAGTCTCCTTCTGCATCAGAGCAGTGGTCTATCCAGCACAGTAGTCTAACTGTAGTTAAAACTAATGCTAGTGAGAGAGGGTATGAGAGAGCCTGTTGGCTTCATGAGGTTCCTTGTTCTCCTTGAGGGTGTAACCCTGATGATTTGCAGTTGTGTCAGTTTATGTATCTGCTGTCCTTGAGTTTGTCCAGTCCTCTTTTGCCTGGTGGTGTCCGTGGTACTGTCGGTGGCAGCAAACTCCAGAATTTCATGCCTGATGTTGTAATAAGTGTTTTCCTTGTTGTACTTTATTTTACTTGTTTGAAACTGATCTAGAAAGTTTAAACTATGACTTGATGATTGTGATTCTCTGACATAGATCTATATGAGATAAACTACAGCTACAGCTAGGATGATAGCTTGACAGATTCATAGAAACCAAGGTTATAGCAAATTGTTTATTATCTCTCATTGGAAAGTTTTTAACATGTTGAAAAATGAGCTTGAAAAAATAGCAGTTTGTGTTACCTCTCCAGATTAATGGACACAGTAAAGTTTGCATATAGTGCTTAGACTGCCTTATTAAAAGAGAATTTTTAAATTATTTAACTTATTTTTGCTCAGAAATTCTGTATCCATAGATGATATAAGAAAGGGTTTAAGTATTGCTAATTAATAAATACTACCTAGCAAAAATAGCATAGTGATAGGTGACTAAATCAAAAGATTTCAAGTTAAAAGAGTTTTGCTCTTTTTCAGTCTACATTGAATAATAGTTGTTTGCAACTTCAGCAGCTTTATAAGAAAATATATATTAAAAATCGAGCAGTAGAGCTCTGTAGTAAAGCCAGCCAGCATGAAGCCTTCTTAATGAGAATGAAGACTTGTTAGTGCTAATATTCTTTCCCAGAGAAAGGCTGGCAGAGAAGAGGATGTTTATAACATTAATAGAAAGTCAACAACATTTATTTCTGGTGGAAGACAGGAAGGTGGGAGCCATAGTTGGCAAAAGCTTATTGTCAATGATTAAATCAGCAAACTGTTATTTAAGAATGTTAACTGAATGCAGAAGTCTTGAGCTAGTATTGCATGGTTTTTCTATTAAATTTGGTTACTTAGATTTTTCCTGGAGAATACAGATCACATATGGATGATACAGTAGGGGTTATCCATTTGGAATACCTCTAAAAAAGCACCTGACTGAAGAGAGTCATTGTGCTCTTTCAAGCAGTGGAAGAGTTGGTCATCAACAAAAGTAGGTTCTGAAAAAGTCTTGGGAAGAATTGAGAGCAGCACATGACCAGTAAAATGTCACATGGAGAAAGATGACACCAATGGAGAAGTCATATTCTTAAGGTTATTTCCAGCTCTTTCTGAGGGTCAGATTTTTCATATTTTTTGTGTGTGTGTAGCATATTGCATAATACATAGCAAACACTCTGTGAAAGCTGGATTGTTTTTAGAAACTCAAAAGCTTTTACCACTAGATTCATAAGCAAAATAAGTTTGTTTTGGTTTTGATTTTTGAGAGGGAGGGGCTGCATTACTTTATTTATAGTTCACAAAACCAAGGGATTCAGAAACAGCTTATTCTGCCAAAAAGTCAGAGATGTTTTTGTCATAATTTCTTTGTAACCACAGACCCCTCCTACAGTTTTGCAGGGATGCTTAAAATGCTTTATTTATAGATAACTGAGTCACTTAAAATATTTCAAATTAGTTTCTCTGAAATGCTGCATGGAAAGAATGTTAAACAGTACTGAGTAAATTAATCTATTTAACAACTGACTACTATGCCATAAACTTTTAGCTAAAAATAATACAGTATTTCGTAAGTGTTGACTCAGATAAACTACTAAGAAGTGGGCCTGAAAAGCTTTAGAAGAAGGATTACAGTTAGAAGCAAATTAAACATTTTGATGTAAACGTAGGAATCCATTCAAATATTTAAAATCAAGTTGTTGGGGAAGGTTTGTGAGAACTGAAAGAAAGCGAGTATAACCACAGTCTTCATGAAAGGTGAGAAGGAGGATCCAGAGAACTACAAATGAAGAGTGCTACCAGCAGGTCAAGGGAGGTGATCCTTGCCATCTGCTCTGCTGTGGTGAGATGCATCATGTGGTGAGCATCTGAAGTGCTCGGTTCAGTTCTGGGCTCTCTAGGGCAAGAGAGACATGGACATTCTTGTAGTGAGTCCAGCCAAGGGCCACAAACTTGATAAAGGATTGCAGCATGTGCCATATGAGGACAGGCTGAGAGGGCTGGCTGGGACTGTTCAGCTGAGGAAGGGAAGGCTCAGGAGTATCTTCTCCACATGTATGAATACCTGAATGGAAGAAGTACAGAAGATGGGGCTAGATTCTTCTCAGTGGAGCCCCAAGACAGGACAAGATGCAATGGGAACAAACTGAAATAGAGGCAATTTTGATTAAGCATAAGAAAAAGCTTTTTTTCTGTAGGAATGGTCAAGCACTTTAACAGGTTGCCTAGAGATGTTATGGAGTCTCTGTCCTTGGAGATATTTGAACCTTGCCTAGATGTGGCCCTGAGCAACCTGCTCCAGCAGAGCCTGTTCTGAGCAGGGAGTTGGACTCGATGATCTCCAGCAGTGCCTTCTCACCTCAACCATTCTGTGATTAAATAATTTAAATTTAAATAATTTAATGGGACTTATCTGTAAAGGAGCCTGAAGGTAGTATAGGGTAGACAGTAATTTTTCTGTAACTTACTCTGCTGGGGCATGTCTTGTGTTCTTTTTCATCTAGAAAAAGGGTTCAGCATGGTTTTATGCCGTCATTGCTCTTATTTGGAATGGATGCAATGCCAATTGAGGTAGTTGAGGCAGCTGTGCCTTGAACTTGCTGGCATTGAACACTTCAGATCCATCTCATTAGCTCTGGGCAGTCACTTGATCAGATTATGGAAGGTCTGGCCACGAGCTTTGGATGACTGTGAGCTGGCAGAGGCTTTAGCCAGACAGTGCTGGTTAGCTGAGGAAGCCAATCAAAGTAAATGATAACAATTTTCTGACAGCCTGTTCTTCTTTTCCCACCTTTCAGTTTATATAACCTGTGAATGAAGCATTTGAGGAGAATACAAATAGCTGTATCACTCATTTACCCTCTAAGAGTTCATTCCTCAACCTTTCATGCCAGCCTGTTCATTTAAGTTCAGATAAAAACTTTTGTCCTTTCTTCGATGCTGTTTCAATGTAGGAGAAGCTGCCTCAAAATATTTTTAAATCAATCTGACTGATTACTTCAAAATGCTTCTAAAGTTCCTTGTTATTTATTCCCCCTGTTGGTATATTTGTCACTACTGTCTCACTGTTTCTTCCTGCTCCCCAACTGTCTGTACCGGTCTTTTGAATATTGTTCTATATGTATCTGATAAGCTCCTTTTTTGAAGGTGCTATCATTTTGCCCTGTGTGCAAAAATAAAATTATTCACTGAGAACATTAAACGTAGTATTGTCTTAATGATAACTAAAAGTTAATTTCAAAAATATATCACAAAAAATACAACATTATAAGAATTGCTGTGTCAATAGAGCTATTTTTTTCAGTGTTAGAGCATGGAAAAAGTATGTTTCACTGGCTTGGTTGTGTTCTGTCTTTTAGTGAGGTTTTCTGATTTTTAGTTATTCTTTGGTGCCTTGTTACACTTTCAATTTAAGGGAGCATGGAGGTTTTTTTAATAGAGTAACAATGTCAAGGGGGAGTTTGGTTGTAGACTTGTCAAGAATTGTTAGATTAGGTTGTCGGAGTTCGCCTAAAGACTAAGCTCACCCAGAAAGTACAGGAAGGATAGTGATCAAATTTGCTGCCTGAATAGTCATAATTGTTTCTTTAAATGCAATAAACGCTGCTAGACATCACAAATTTGGTAATGAGAATGAGAAAGACAAAAGAAAGTAAAATCCGAGGTGTCTGCAGCAGAAAATTTAACAGAAGATGTAAATGGTCTGATTCTGTATTCACTGCATTGTCCTACGGGGCTTGTAAACAAAGTCATATTAGCAGAACATACATTTTTACTGGATTTCAGTTACAGGTGAGTTTGACTTGGAGATGCTTGTGTACCTTCTATCCCAAAAATAGTCATCCCTTCCCCACTCCTCCATAAAAAGCAACTTAATATAACATTGAAAAAAATAACTTGGGTAATTGTTTGAAGTATGGTCATGACACAGTATTTTAATAATCTGGGAGTAGGAAGAGAGAGACAACCAAACAATTTTCCTACGTATGTTGAAAGGAGAGATTTTATGATTGGATTATGAAATCTTTGGTTGTGAGAGTAGATGCATGCTAATTGAGTAAGAGCTGTGATACTGGTGGTGTAAGTGATGCTTTTGGTTGCTATGGGTCTTCTTGCAGAGTTTTAGGAAGAGTTAGAGATATAGATGCATTTATCTTCTTCAGAAGCAATTGAAACTTCTAAAATTAATTGATACTTTTTCATATTGTTTGCCTTACTGGTGTGAGAAACACGCAAAACCAGTATTATTATTTCCAAATAAATTTCACGAATCTTTAAAAAAAGCTAAATGTATGACATATATCTGAAGTATGGCTTTCATACTTGTGTCAGTTTATGTATGGAACATTCCACTAGTTGTCATTACTGCTATATTTATTAATGGTTTTGTTAGAATATCTCTAAAGAGTCCTGATCTGGAGATTAATGGTCTGCATTGTTTAGTGTCCCAATGTACTGCTTTTGGACTGAAATTTTTACAAGGACACTTCCTTATGTGTTGTGAAGTACCAACATCTGTCCTTCTGCTGAAGATAAATCACTACCTATCTGTGTGGCAGGAAGTAAAATAAAGCTCGCTTAGATTTAGTTGTATAGATTAGGTCCTTACATGCACAATTTCCTGTTTTTAATTATATTAGTCTTATTATATTTTTCTTTAAGATGCTGAGAGCATCTGCAGGTCCAGTTGATAGGGTTCAGCTGGTTTGGGTACCTGATACCATTTTGCCTACACACAGATAACTTGCCGCCTTTGGAGTCCCCTCTTTCAAGCTGGGAAGACAAACTAATCTCTGAGGAGCACCATCTTATTTTTCTTTACCCTTTTGGAAAGATTTTACCCTTTTATTAGCCATTATCACACAGTCTACATAGAAACAGGGTAGAAATATCTTGTATAATATCTAATTTTTTATTGCAGATTTTAATATCAAATTTAGAAATGAAATTAAAAAGTACCTTTACCCTTTAAAAGTAATATGTTTATCCTCTTATTTTACTGTTTTAAGCATATGTTTTAGCAAAATGCTGGTGGTGAAAGAGTTAAGTTTGCCTCAGTGTTAAAAATGTGAATTATGTATTCATCTGACCGGAAATGTACAGGACTGGAGACATTTGAGACAGCTAGACCACTGCCATAAAGTACTGAAGGATTTAATTTTAAGATATAGCTATTAAACCATTTTAGTACTGGAATATTCAGTCACTCCCAGAAGAGTGATGAACTGTGATCATAAACAGGTTAATTTAATCTGACCTGATTTCAGATGTGTCACTTTATTGCTTTAAGCATAATAATTTTTCATTATATTTATTTTTTCAAAATCATTATCTGTAAGTCTCAATTATTCAAGTGTTTTATTGGCTCTGTCAGTGTTTTAAATTTAAAAAAAAAAAAGAATAAAAAGGGTGTTAATCCCAAAGTCTAAGTGTGTATTCTGAGTTTTGATGTTCTCCAAGTTCTTTTTGTAAACAGTATCAGCAGAGAAGACACTGTCTCTGATGCGAGTCAGGTAGTAAGGCCACTCAGCAGTCCTGCCTACAGTTCATGTGAAACACGTATCGCCAGACAAAGCATCTGACTATTTGGAGGGTGGTTCTGTAGTCCTGAGAATCCAGAGTGAATTAAAGTCTAGACTCTGTCATTTTTTCAGGCTGTTGGGAAGGGATAAATAACAAATCAGATATGCCCAAGATACAACCGAGGTAATGCTGAAGCAAGGATGCTCTTGCTGGCTTGTGTATTGGGAAGAAAGCTGTAATAGCAGCAGCAGCAGTAACAACAGCAGCAGCGGCAGCAGCAGCAGCAGCAAGAGACCTTTGGAAAGCTGGGTGTTGCAGTAGTCCGAGACACAAAGATTCTGTTACGTCTCTGTCTTTTCTGACTTCAGAATGGTTGATACAAACCTTATGCCACGTGTAGTAAAAGATGTATATGAATACGGAGTATGCTTTGTAATACCTGGATGCTGAGGAAATAAAGACGTGCCTCTGGGTTTTTGTTGTTGGGGTTTTTTTTCTGCTTTTTTTTTTCTTTTTTAATCATCTGAAACAGAAGAGTTTCACCTGGCTTCAAGATAATTTAAAAGGACAGCTTGGGAGCTGGAGGGTGATTGTTTTTCTACCAGTTTCCTTGCACCCGGGGCCAAGAAGTGAAGAGAGATGGACAGTGTCTCAGAGGAGACAGGAATGACCGAAGCTTGGTGAAAGCTGATTGTTGTCTGCTGTCCTCTTCATGCAGTGCTGTGGGCTGGTGCACCGACGGCGAGTACAGGTTTCCTATGTAAGTTTTAATTGGTATTAGAATGATGATACCTTACATGTTCAACTCTTGATATATTAGATGGTATGTTATGTCTCAGGCAGGTATTTTGATGTGTATCTGAGTGACCAACCAGAGCACTAATATCTGTAAAAATAAGTTTTTGCAGCACAAAGACACAAGGATTGTTTTAACAGGTGTGAGTTTCTTGTAATCTATTTTTTTCAGAATGTGTTCTTATCAAGAATATGTCTTATTTCAAAATAACATGCAGCGTTAAAAGGCTGGAAGTCTGAACTTTCTGACTTCTTTAAATTGTGTATTTTTTTTTTGTAGTAGCTCTGCATAAGTGGAGTCGTTAGAAAAGAACATCTCTATTTATCCATATATGGTAACGGAAAATCAATTAAAGTTATAAACTATTATAAACTGGCACAAAAATTATTTGAAATATCCTGAGGCACATAAAAATCCTCTTGTGAGGTAGTTCTTTCGAAAAAGAGCAGTAAGACAGTGGCAGAAGTATGGCCTGATAGTTTGCATAGTTTGTTTTCTTTCCAGAACAGGGTATTTCAGTACTCTGGTATGATAAGACTGCTCTGTATTGCAAAATGGCTGTCTCTAATAAATTCCACAAAGAAGGCCAGTGCCAAAGCTTAAGTATTAGTAATGAAAAAGATTGGCTATTAGCTGAAATATGCCTGAACTATACTCAGCTGATGTGATAATTTTCTAAGTAATTTGTTTATGTTTTAACATTCCTTTTCTGTTCTGCTATTCAGTTGTCAGATAGATGTGATAAGGAACAGGAGGTTAAAACGGTCTGGCTAAGCTGCAACTTGAAATTGCTGAGTATTTGCAACAAGCAGCTTGTATCTAGTTGTACAAGAAAAGAGCAAATATATCAGGAGAAATAGTTCTGGTATCAGGAACGCTGTGTTTCTCTGAGTCATAGAAAGCTCTTTTACACAACACTTAAAAAATGATCACAGAACAAGCAAAGTCATAACAGGTGTAATCCGAGTCAAAGTTTGTGTAGGGGATTGACGGAGAGAATAGAATTATTAAAAAGAAAACAAATCTCAGAATATATTGCAGACATGTAAACATTTAGAAATGTGAGTGTGGTCATAGTTGTTTTGCACAGGTAATTTGACTTTGGATGTATTTTGTTCTCACTGGTGCAACAGTTGATACTGTTCTGTAAGAAGCAAGCAGAAGCGTGGAGATTCAGATGAGATCTTTGCTCAAGGTTAGAAACTTAAACAGTACAGTATTTTACATAAATTATGCAAAACCCAATGTGTAATTCATTTTAAACATCAATTAAATTTAGAATTAAAACTTAGACATCTGTTATGCAGCCACTGATTTGATATACAGCTATTACCATTGTTATGCAGTGAATGAATACATTGAAAGCACTCCTGTTAACACTCTTGTGCCAGTGGAGACTAGGACATATGAAACTAATGACCTCTTGAGATGCATCACTCAGCCTTTCATTTTTCCTTGTTATTGTTACTTCACAGTAGCACCAGCCACTGTGAATATTATCTAGACAGAGTAAAATAGTTGCCCATGTGCAAAATGTGTTTCACAACCTCTAAGTATCAGAATACTTGTTTGTCAACCACCATGACACCTACTTGGGCTTAGTCTTAGTCTAAACACATTAAACTCTATAAACTCCATCATTTTTTGGATGTCTGTGGGTAGTGGAGAGAAAGATGCTTAGTGAATGCTTTATAAAGTACTAAGATTTTTACCTTATTTTGTGATACTTGTCATGTAAAGGGTATTGTGCAATGCTGCTGAGCCTTGTGGTAGTCTGAGTACCTCACTAACTGTATACAGAAGGGATGCACAATCTTAGAGTAAGTGAAATGGAGTTTGCCCTTGATCTTTTTGGTCTGAACCCTATTATGTGAAAGTTGACCGTGTTCTCAAATAAATTAATTACAATGAAAACTCTCTCTGTTGTTTGAATCCTTGATTATCCAAAGCTGTTATTATTGAATTTTTTTGATGATCCCCACGGCACTGGGCTAATTGAGGTTGTACTGTGTGATTCTTTTGGGATGAAAGCACTGGAATTAAAGTGAGCCAAGATATGACCCTTTTTGTTAATGTCTGACTCACTGGGGAAAAAAATCACACTTTTATTCTGGGTTATTAGTTTACAGTTCTTAAGTTGCTTATTAATTGTAGTGGCAAACGATCCAACTTAGAAGTTGGGTTTGAGGGTTTTTTTTAATTTTGGAGAAGGTTAAGATATTGTACTTTGTGCATTCAAAAATGTATGACCGAATTATAACTGTCTATTGTTTCACAACCAGTACAGCTTTTTCTGGTGCAGGTCCTGAAAATTGTGCAGATCTTAGGTATAATCAATCCCTTTAATGGTCTTTTGGGTTAGGAACAGACAGATCACTGCAATTAGTTACGTGGGCTCACATTGTTTCTTTGAGGGAGCAGCATTATTGGTGGAGAAGATGATTGCATTCTTATGTTGCTCCTTTTTATGATCTCCTGCATGTTACTCTCATGCACAGAGATTAGTCTTGCTGCATATGTGTGCAGGAATAAAATTGAAGGCCTGGATGGATTGTATCCATCTTCACCTTTCCTTCAAGTTTTGCTCCTATTGAGTGATGTCCAGACCACACTATAGTAACAAGATTAAATTTGGCTCAGGTGTTCTCCGGCTTTGTTGATCATTGACTTTTCCTTCAGCATGGCACCGTGTACTGCCTGCATCCTCCAAGTTCCCATTCTTCCTCTTCTGAGAGTTTCTCTCTATGGGTGGGTAATCAGGGCGATGGGGGCACATTTAATATGATATCTTTAATACAGTGTGGCATAATCTGCAGCTTCAAATGGCAGAGTGTGTCATATGGGTGCTACAAATGCATATTAATTCTCAGTTCCAGAAATAAAGACCCTTATATCACATATTTTCATGGCAAAAGCTGGAGATCATTCCAGGTAACATCTTCATCTTATTCCTTTAGTCATATCTGTGAGATGGGGTCATGCTATTTGTCACATGAGATCCATTTGGGGTAGTATGAAGGAGAAGCTGTGTGGAGGACAATCTCATCTCTTTCTGGAATGTGAAGTCTAAACCATTAGTCACAGAATATTAAGAGTTGGAAGGGACC
>NW_010194054.1:8042-13715 GCF_000695765.1 Mesitornis unicolor | reverse complement strand
GTTCTGTGATTCTGTGATTCTGTGAAACAGAAAAATGAATACTCTCTTATCCTGGTAACTACAACTGCTGCAATCCTGAGGCTGTGTGTGACCCACTCATTCACCATTGCTAACTGGCTGTGCAGTACAAACATTACTACTGTCAGCAACCATCATTCCACAGCGGAGAGGAGGTCTTAACTCTGAGACCACTTTTTGCCACTTAAGACCAGTGTTTTTGCCAAACCTCTCATAACAGAAATTCAAGTTGCATGCTAGTAAGAATTTTCTTTAAAGACAGTTCTAGTAGTGCTTACAAAAGAGCCAACTCCTTAAACAGTCTTTGCAAACAAAACCGAACAATTTATACCAAAGAAACAGAAACAGGGTTTATGCCGTAGCTTGACAGTTTGATAAATTTTCTTGGTATCTTGGCTTGAGCCGATGACGCATTTTTTTTGCACAATGACGAAAAGCTTTCCAAAATGTTGTATGTGACAAAAAATCTGCAACAATTAGCCCTTCCCAAGGAGACCTGCTAGTTACAGTTTTTAGACGAGCACAGCTATCAACTTAGCATTTGGTACCTCTTGTGTGTCTTTCCCCCTATATCCACTGAGTTACCAACTAAATCAGAAAGGCCTCTACAGGATAGGCCAAGAGGCCACCCTGTCCACAACATCTAATGCTGAATGTATGCGGAAACAACAGAAAGCTTAGGCATTTTCTTCTAGGATGACTACAAAGTTGTCCTGTTTTTGTTAGTCAAGAATACCATAGATCTTTCTGCAGATTATGTACTCATGAGAAGTTGTTTTCAGGTCTGTAAAAGTGAAAATGTATCCTCTAAAACTAACTATCAGAACTCAAATTGAAAGTTGTTCTATAAAAATGAGTAATTGCTAGACACATAAGATCAATTTATGAGCATTAAGTGCGTAAATAAGGACCCTAACAAATATTTAGTATAAATACTCAGCTTCAAACTGCTGAAGCAGCTACTCCACGAAGTATACAATAAAAGTACCATCTATCAATATAACTTTACTGCAGTAACTTCCTGATGCTAATGTTACATTAACCAGGACCCCACTAAAGACATATTCATTGCTGTGGCAGTATTCGTTACACGGAAGGATATTCTTTTCCATCTAACCTAATTTGGGAGTGTAAGTTTACAGAATGCAGACAAATTGTCTCTTCAGTGGAGAAAAATTAATTGGAGCATCTCTCCTCTTTTTTTTGTGACGTAGGCTTTTTTTACACAAGGTTTGTCCTAGTTATAACCTTTTATCTCTGTATCCTAATGACACAACTAAAATCAATCATCAGGCTCTCTGTTGCCATAAACAGAGAGATGAATCTGCCACAGCTTGAACTGCTGTTACAGTATACTTAGAGTAAATTATCTACTCAGGGATGACAGAAATCCTGCCAATTATACAAAATTATTCTGACCTCTTAAGTGTCATCAGATTATTCTTGGAATCATTGACACTTTGGATTTCAGCATTTGAGCTTTAGAATGCTTAAGCATGCATTGTGCATCTAGAACACCTTGGTATACAGCTTCAGCTGTATAACTCCAAGTTGTTTCAAAAGTAAAGATCATACTGCAAAGTGCATGACTCAGTATAAGGTACTTAACTTCTAACCATTAGCATTTTTATCATCCATAGCATACCACTAAATTGTTACCATTGTCAGGATGGGCTTTGCTTCTGGTTAGCATTTCACTCTCAAAATATGGCTTTTTAAAATTCTGAACATCCTCTTTGTGTTATTATTAAACCATTTTGCAATAGCAGTATTTCTGAACAAAGCACTCTTATCACAGGGTAACCGACATTGGTGAGAGTTAGATGACCTTGGTGGTGCTGCAACGTTTGTAATTCTCCAGCACAATCAATTATCTCATGATAATGTCTTTTGTCAAAGAACGTTGTAATGCAATGAGGACTTCATTTTTTTCTGTGAAAGAAAAGATCTGCTTTTACTGGTATACAGAAACATTTATACATGGGTCACTGACTGACAAGAGAACTGTAAATTGTAAATTCTCTTGTAACAAGAAATAACAGTAGGCATTTATATAGCACTGCACCTCACATAATGACCTCTAGGCTCATTATAATAAGCATTATTTGTCAAAAAGAAATTCCAGTGACCATCATACCTTTCAACAGATTTTATTTTTAAATGGTATAGGAAGAAAATCATATCTTTAAAATCTTATATGAGTTAACAGGTAGTCTAGCACATTACAGCAGCTATACTAACCACCATCTGTAAATAAAAGATAATGAGGGGAAAAAAAACAAACAACAAAAAACAACAAAATTAAGCATCATAAAATAAACTGAAAATTTGGACCAGGAAGTTTTTGCTTCAAGTTTTGCAACATATTAGCAGAAAGGAAAGAGTTACATTACCTCACATTTTCAAGCTGATCCTCAGAGTAACACACAGTCACAGCAATGAAACAACAACCAACAAGCAATGAAGCAAAAATCATAGTGGTGAAATGACAGCCCCCAAAAAGTATGGTCTCTCCTGACAAATACATCAGAGGAAGGAAGCTGAAATTCTAGACATCTAAAAAATGCTGTAGCTACTAGTGTTCAAACATTTTTATGCACCAAACTATGTCATTCTGCTGAATTTGGAAAAAATGTAGAAGTAAGTGAGCTCTCATATGGACTAGATGAAGCCTTCCTTTCACTTTATAATCAGAAGAGTGTTGCTTCTTTAGTGACTGAAATTTCTGCAAATACAATTCAAATAAAAAGAAAGTTGCAATAAATTTGGTTTACCTTTAAACTTGCTTTTTTATCATAAACATACAGTTAATACATCTCACCACAGTCAGTCATGCATCAGCGTGGCTCTGAACCTATGTGAAAAGCTGTTCCTTTTTAATCCAGATATGAGTGAGAGAGCTTGGTCATCTGAACTGTAGAAATCAAAGGATGATCATAACACTTTCTTCTTTGATAGTTTCTATAGAAGACAAACGTGCCTTAAGCTCTCTTGTTGGGTGAGCTATTCAGGTTTGAAACAGACCTCTGAATATATTAAGCAAAACAAAAACAAACAAACAAACAAAAAAAAACAAAAAACAACAAACAACCAAATCCTACTCCCTTCTCAAAATGCTATTATTGAATGAATCTTGTATTCCACCATGCAAATTATGCAATCCACTTTTGAATCTCTCCTTAGCTTCCCAAACCTCCTCTTTATCCCTGAAGTGGAATTTTCCATTGTCACTTATGTACCACACACAGACTGTACCAGACTGGCATGCTGAATAACTTTCTTTCCATACTTTTCTTATGTATTTACCAAATGTTTCATTCTTTTTACATATTTTGTCTTAAGAGCATTGTGCTATGTTTCTAGAAATATCTCTACCTTCATTCATCAATTCATTCCTCCTTCCCCATTTGCTCCTTCTATTTTAAGATAAATATTTCATCTTGTCATTATTACTTCTATCATGCACCTCTTTTGTTTTGCTTATAAGCTGTTTGTGACAGGATGGAGCAAATTATGCCATTACTTCAAGTAACTTTCAAAACCACAGCATCAATATACTTTTCAAAAGCATTTATTGGTTCTGTGTAAATGTACATTAATGAAAAATAGATGTTGCTCTACACTGAAGTACAGAATGAAATATAACATTAATGTTAATCACTTAGGTTAGATGCAATAATCATTTAATAACACTAAACCCCTATAACTATTTATACTTCTTCAGTGAATACTATAAGGCAGAAAAGTATTTGAATGCATTATGTTTTCATCCTAAACAGTGCAAAGTAACAACAAATACCTTCCTTGACTTAGCATGAATTTTAAGTAAACATGCAAACTGTGCTAAAATTGTTCTATTGGTTCGACTACATTATAGCACAGAATTACCAAGTTCCTATGCCATGGTATAAAAAAATTAATAAAACTCCATATTATGAGACCATTTCATGACAAAAGCACACCAATAAAATGTCTTGTTTCTGTGTTCCAGTTAAAAAAACAAAGTGCGAAGGGAAAAGAAGGAAGACAAAGAACGAAAAGGTCTGGGAAAAGAGAGAGAGAGAAGAAGAAAATTTAAGTTACTGCTTCCAAATTAATACAGGGTTACACCAAGATTTACTCCAGGAACCTGAAGAAGTTAAACACCAAACTCTTGTCAGAGTTATATGTTGGCTTAGGAAACCTTAATATTTTAGCACTGCATTGACCCTTTTATTTACAATTACGTGATTATATTAAAGTCAATACCTTAAACTTCTGTAATAAGAAAAATGCCTCAAATACATCTAGTGATAGCAGACAGACATACATGATTCCATTTTTTAAACAAAAAAGAATTAAACACATCTGCAGAGTTAGCGGTAACCTGTGAGATCCAAAACTGTGGAGAAAAAATATACAAAGAAGATATTATTATAGATATTTCATATTTTAAATGGCAATGTTTGGGTTTTTTGCTTTTCTAGAAGCATGTTCTGATTTCTAAGAGCTGGCACAAGTTTTGATTCAGAGAGTAGTTACAGCTAGCTAATTAAATATTTGTGGTACTCAAAGTACTAAAAACAAAAATATAAGTGAGTAATAAATTAATAAATCTATTTTGTTGATGCTATTCAAATATTTCTATGAATATTGTTAGGTAAAAATTGGGGACCAAGGAATGGGCACACAACTGCATGGTTAGAAATTAACCATCTTGTATGAATATGGAGGGACAGCACCATTAGGATTAAACCTAATCCAAAAGTGTGGAAAGGTAGAGGACTGTTCTTCCAGAAATTATTCAAGAGACCAGCTAGTATATACCACCCAGTGTATACCCTGATACAGTCACTCACTCATACTCTTTGGTTTATACTGGAAAGGAGGAAATTCCTTACTCCTCTTTCCACTGTCTTTCTCTCCAAATATGAGAAGGATTTAATAGCAGAATGATATATTAGACATCTGATGAGTCTCTTCCAGCTGTCCTTGCCAGAATTGCAAGATAACTAAATCTAAATATCAATTTGAAGCGGGTAAACTTCTGCTATCACTTCTTTAACTATCACTAAGCAAGATAAGGGAAGTGCAGGAAAAACAAACTATTGTCTAGTCAAAATAGAACCAATAAATCTTTTAAGAACTAAAACTCAGAGCGAGAGCCCCTCCACACACAAAAATTAAACAAAACCATCAAAATCATGTTACACTCACAAAATACACAGGTTCATGGTGGATCACAGACGTTGTTTTGATAGCTGACTCTTAGGTAAATACAAAAGGAAATTATTCCAAAGCTATATAGAGCATAAGGTGCAGTTAAGGATTTATTGGCATTTAATTGTTATTAATCGTGCCACTTTCTGTCATAAATCACCAACTACACACAATATGCTGTGCTTAATAGGTTTACATAAAATCCATGTGTGTTTGCATATATACACATATATACATACACATGTTCCCAAAATTATTTTCCCTTCGTATTATCCTTAATTAAAACTGAACTAAGAAATACTATTAAAAGGTAATTTCCAATTTTAAAGAAACATGGAAAATTGTAGTTGGGTATTTTGATGAAGGAAATTATATTTTCATAACCAGATGGTTATCTTGCTCCCCTTTCACTGTTTATTTTTTGTAAAGGAAAGACAGTTCTGCTTAAGACTATGA
>NW_010194054.1:0-8011 GCF_000695765.1 Mesitornis unicolor | reverse complement strand
TGAAGAGCAAAACCCTCTCTTGATCCTCAGGGCAGCCAGAGCTTGTGTAATTGCAGAAGCTTCCTCAGACGATGACTCCATAATGCCTCAGCTGTGTCCTGGAATGCTGGATTGTCCTTGACCTCTTGCAGAGACTGCTGAAGCCAGTGCCAATTGCTCTCAGTTTTGTTGGTTTATTGTGCAGTGTAGACACCTGTAGACCATGAAATGGAACAAGATTGCAATTGCAATTGTTACCATGCAGCCACCAGCTGGCATCAACTGTCAGTCATTACCTACTGAAAATGTAATCAGATTGACAGCAGTGAGGTGAAAGTCACTGTTTTCCCTCCTCATGAATCTGAAGTATCTATTCCTTCCATTGAATAGAGTCAGTCTTTTCCATCTTCAGAATCTTATATTGTTACCCAAATACATTTTAAAAGGCCATAAATTACACATCTATACTATATTAAACAAGCAGAAACACAAACTAATTTGTCTACAACAATGAATGTTCACAACCCACTTGTTCCTCTATAGCGAATGAAAAGAGTATGTACATGTGCTGGGCAGGAGAAAAGCGGTAGAAGAGAAAGGAGAGAGTGATTTTTGTAGTGTTCTGGCAGCTTAAGCAATTTGGATGCTGGCGGAGGAATGACAGGAAAAAGCTTTAAGTCAGACGTCCCTCACAATTGCATCCTGCTATCAGCATCTTTCTGTTGTTTTAAGAAGGCTATATCTCAGCCATCTCTGACAATAAAGTCCAGAAATACATGAGAAGTAGAGCAACAATTTTTAGGTAATCAGTCTTTATGTGAACTGATACAAAAAAAAAAAAACCAAAACAGTTAAAGTCCTGTGAAGAGAATATACTGCAAGTCTGATCTCCAAATAACAAGTATGTGCACCATGCTGACAAAACACACTCCCAGAAAGAGAAGCTCTTGTGCAAGTCACAAGTAGTACAAGACCTGACAACACACTGGACACCAGAGTTGAACTTCAGTAATTTCCTCTTGCCATCTTCTCATCATTTGCCAGGAAATCCTTATAACTGCTGTTTATTACTAGCTAACAGTCAGATAGCTCTCTCCAAACCCTAAGCTCACATAAGCAACTTTCTCACGATCTACTGCCCTAGAAGTCTGACAGATAAGGAAAGAGACACATTTCTTCAGTCTGCTGAAAACATTGTTTCCCATGTCTTCTCCCTAGCTTCCTTAGCAAAACATTCAGGCTTAAGATCAGATAGTCTAATAAAAGAAGATAGTGTAGTAGATGAACACAGTCTAATTTAAAAAAAAATCAACAAACCTTGTAGTTAAAAAACATCAAAACAAGCCAAGTGATCACAAAGAAAAATACATGAGATGTTGGTTAGCGTAGCTCATCTGCCAAGGCAACAAATCTATTTTCCATCCAATTCCTGCCTTACAAACATATAAAGAATGAAATGATTGCCAGTGGGACCAAAGAAAAGAAGATGTTTTAGCAGTGAGAAACACTGTTGGTATCAAGTTGTTAACCCTCTTGACAATAGATTTAACAATAGATTCTGTAACTACTAATAGCCCTTTGCTAACCTCTTAAAAAACCCTACCTGAATCACAAATGAACTCAGCACTCACCTTTTCCAGCAAAACCAGGCAAAATGGAGAATCTGCTAAGTCTGTCTTCCTTTTTCTAGATTTAAAAACCCATTATTTCTCCTTTTTACCTATGCAAAGGGTATTTAATTTATTTTCCCAATTCAGGTTTACTTTAAGACTGTGATACTTGTTCTGGTCACTGCAAGTATCTGACACATTGTATTCAAGACTCCATCACAACACATGAGGTCTTGCAATGAAAATCCTTACAATGATGAAAAATACTATCTTGCTACAAGAACAAAGTCTTACTTCTACCATCCTATTCCCTCAGTCAGGTAGTTAGCTAATTTGCAAGAAATCAAGAAGGGAGAAATCTTTTGGAAAGGAGGCTGTGTTTGTTATGAATAGCTGTTCATATTTCAATATTTGGAAGTCATGACTTTTTACGATTTTGCATAAGCTTTGTCATTTTACTGTTTCACAATATGAAACTCATTTCATTACATGGAAGACTTATCTGAACAATGCTACAGAGTTGCAATTTTGTGGCTGCCCTTGAAAATACGATAAATTTGTTATTTAACGAATCTAGTAACACAATATCAACAAATGGATTATAAAGCCGTGTTTTCATTTCACTTGTGTTCAGTTACTTAACAAGAGCTTTCAATTCTAATATTCTCTAGGTTTATCTAGTGTTTAAAATTGACAAAAGGAAATATGAAGTAAGAACGGAGAAGAAAATAGGTGGTTTTTTATTACAGATAGCAACTAAAGTAATCTTGAACGGCTATTAAAAATGGCAAGTCACCTCAGTTGTTGCTTGCACATTGAAAAGTTCCAGTAAGTCAATTCTTTGTATTTCAAGTTGATAAACGTTAGGTCAAGCATCTCATCCAACATTATTTTTCTATTATGCTTTACCCTTCAGTGTTATCGCAGGACTTCAACAATACAGACTGAAAACACTGATGGAAGCTTTATGGATCATTTTGGGGAAGCTATTCAATAAGAACACCTGAAATATGAACTATCTACTATTCTTTACTATATTTAATGAGCAATTAATACCTTTTCAACAAATTAGGCTTATATAAAGGTGAACCTTATGAATCTCCTGCAAAGTGGACTTTACTGTTGAAGAGCCATCTTACTAAAGCAATTAAATAAAAAATCAGAAACATAAGGAAGTATTAAAACAAAAAAAACAAAAACAAAACAAAACAAAACACCACCAAAGAAAGTGGATATTCCTGGCTAATACAAAAGTTCCCATTGCTATATTGCCACTTGTTTAGCATTCATATCACACCTTCAACAAATATTTTGTCTCATAGCCATGATTCATTACAATGCTAAAAAGACTTCTGCTTCTCAACACTTGTTTTACATTTTCAATAATTTCTTCTCAAGTAGATGTTAGATACAGTAACTAATCACATTTAAGATACTAATTTATTTAATTCCACACACATCCACAAATATATATACACAGATACAGTAGCATACAATGAAATACTAACTAATGGAACTGTATAGCACTTTTTTTTTTGTACCTGATGGTTGTATCTATGCAATGATTTTAGAGATCTGAAAAATGTAAACAAATTCATAAGGACATACACAAACTCTATTCACACACAAAAAAATGTAATAGTAAGTTGTTTATACTTACAAGTGAAAATTACAACCAGTCAGGTTAGCCACGGTGACACAGAGAATGTATTACCTCACAGTAAATTCCAGTATAGTTCCTGAAAACATATCTATGCATTCAGTATCATCTTAAATATCACTATAAAAATTCTGTTTTCTGAAAATATATAGAAAGAAAAAAATGTGGTTTGGTTTGGTTGTTTTTGTTTATTGCTTTTTTTTTAAAATTCTGGCTCCATTTAGGTATAGAGGACAACCTTTAAATACTGTCGTCAGTTCTGAGACAACATAAAGAATATTGGGAAAGGTTTTTTACCATAAAATAATATGACTAGTACTGTAAAAGTGAGAGATTTTAATAAAAAAAATCCTTCCTACTTATATTTGTATTTACAAGCTATTTTGTAAAAACTGCTTACTTGCTCTAGCCCGAATCTTATCAGAAATATTACAATTTTCAATTAAAATTTAGAGAAAAAACCCTAGCAGTCAAAACATGAAAACAAATTTTGCAAAGCTGAAGAACAAATTTGACAGTTACACAGAAAAGATCAGCATACAAACAAGACAGAGCTCAAATCTCTCATACTTAAAGCCACGTTTAAAACCAACTGTACCTAAAATTAGGCAAATGGATACTTGCAATTTCTTCTTTAGATGGGCAACAATAGTTTGAACCATGTTATTAAAATCAGACTGACCCAAATAACATATGGTTTTCCATTACATATTTGGCTAACACAGAGAAGACAGTCATGAAACTCCTCTGACCGCCCACTTCTCTAGCTTACTTCTTCCAACGTCAGAGTGAAACAGCACACTGGACCTACTTGTGAACATAACAACAAACTGAATTATATAAAATTTTAGTATCTTCCACAAGTTTTAAAAATCTTTTCACCCACAAGAGGAGAACAACAAGAGAAAAATAAAAGAAAGACCAAAAACCAGCTGTACTGTTTCCCCTAAAAAAAGCAGTCCAGTATAAACTAGTACATCTGAATTATTTCAACGGATATTTCACCTTCAGAGTAATAACACTAATTAAAATTTCGCAATGTAAATTTTTCCTCTTATGGTTTACAACCTTCTAAGTTTAAATATATTTTTGGTGCAAAAATGCCTCTTTCTCCCACTCCTGCAATCTTGCCTTCTAATCTTGCTTCTGCCCTCCACCCCTTAGTAAAAAAGGTAAATAAAGTGAGGTGGTTTTTTTGTTTTGCTGAGGGCTTTTTATTTTGTTTTTCCTAATACTGAGGTGGCCTTCTGTTTCATTTATGGACTAATTCTCACACTCATCTTCCTACAGCAAAAATGTCTGAAACTGATGAATATCTGTAACCTGTGAAACACAGAAATTCTCATTTATTCTGAGGTACAGCAATCACCACTGTTTTTATTATAATGAACGTTTCTGACCCCAGGCTAATAAATCCACTGTCAATTAACAGCAACTTAATATTTTGGAAATAATGCAAACAGATAGAAAAAGACCAATATTTCTATTATTTTTATTGTGCTTTATGATGCAGTAAAAGCAAATTCTTGTATTTGTTACAATGGCTGGTTTTCTGACTGCTTTCTTCATGTCATTTGCTTTCAGTTGTTGTGACTAAGTCTCTGTGTTTCTACATTCTTGTACAAAATCTCACAAAATCCATTCTTCAGGACAACTCTAAACTACAAATAATGAATACCAAAGCATCATGAAAATTGAACATGAAATTCCCAGCTGGCTACCATAATGACACTACTTTAAAATTACAGTATGTTATAACTTCAGAAGGTTGCATAATAATATTCCAAAATGATTAATTTAATATACTAATCGTTGCAACGATGACTGCAGAAGCAAGATACTAAGCAGGTGTAGAATACATAAGTGTCTTCTCACTGATATAGCCAGGTGTGAATAAAATTTAAGTGAATCCGGATGTGTCTCAAAGGAAGAACAGCATGAACCACAGAAACTGGAATGTAGGTTTATTTTATTGCTTTTGTTTCCTTGGAATAAGGTCAAATGAGAAATGTGGAACCAAATATTTTGTACAGGACCATATACTTCACTACACACTAAATGGTTTCCTTTTCATCAGACCTACTGCCTGCAGTTTATTCCTTTGTACAGCATCACTGTAATTATCATATATAGTTAATTTCCATGTTAAATATTTGTGATTTCTCTACAACAAAGGATAAGCTTCATCTAACTACATTTTCCAAAGTTGATGTCCATATTTGTTCATCTTTCTATTATGTACGAGTTCTGATCTAAGCCTAAAGCACGAAGGCAATCAATGCTGATGAATGACTAGAAATGGTTTCTTTATTCCACTCCTCGCTGAATAGAAAGTTTCCATTATCTCCCTCAACATCTTCACTCTATCAATCTGACAGGGGCACGCAGTTCTACACTCCACTGCCTTCACTCTAGAACTGTATACAGCTTTTCTATCTTTTCCTAATATAAAAGAAAAATGATAAATGATGCAGTCTAGTGAAAACTTCTTGTCTTCCCTCATAAGTGTAATCTTCCTTTTCTTTTAATTGTTCTATACTTTATTAAAAAGTATATTAGAATAAATGTCCATTGTCATTCAAAACATATATGCATAAAATAAAAAAGATTATTTGGACAAGCATAAAACCCAACCATAACAGCACAATAAATGCTCATCTAGTTAAGCCAGTATGGAAGGCTCCTGTGACAAAATTTATAGTATAATATCCTAGTGTTTTTTGACTGATCATAGTACTTGCAAAATATTTGTCTTACACAGAAGCATTATTTAAGATGCATTGCTCAAAGATAATGGAAACAAAATGACAAATAGAAAAATGTTCATTCAACTAAACAGGATTTTATCAACCCCCAGACAGTCAGACATTGCTGAGTGTAGAAGCAAAGTATACCAAACATCCAGGAAAGCACTTAAACTGACAACAGTATAAAAAAGGGAGTTCCCCACCTTCGCCCAGGTGGTTCATGCAGAACTGATCCTCTCCAGCAGTGCAGTGTTTGGTCCTTCCTAAGATGATCTCTGATTTACCTATCAGGGATCCTGTTTCTGCAGGGACCCAATATACCACTGATGGCAATGTTGGTCTTTTAAACTCTTGTTTTCTTACTCCCATTACATTTCTGGCTTTCAGGCTTTAACGGAGACATAGAGTTCACTGTAGAGTGCTGATGAGCTGTGGTATTGTCTAGTCACACATTCTGTCAACTCTTTTAAACCTGTCACTTCTACGTGTTTGCTCATTATGAGTCCCTTGAAGACTTAATTTACTCAAATCAAAGTTTTGTGCAAACTGAAAAATTATACTACTTTTTAATTCATATTAGCTCACAAATTTGAATTGT
Organism: Mesitornis unicolor; assembly: GCF_000695765.1. Taxonomy (NCBI): domain Eukaryota; kingdom Metazoa; phylum Chordata; class Aves; order Mesitornithiformes; family Mesitornithidae; genus Mesitornis; species Mesitornis unicolor. The sequence continues at coordinate 1,417 of NW_010194054.1, read as the reverse complement.
ACATCTCGATATTAAGAAATCTTCTGAAGAAGTTCTAGGGGTGCATGGGATGTGGCTCTAATGCCCTTTCATGTCTTTTTGGGAAGCAGAAAAGGAAGGATGAAGGGGAGGGCTTCAGCAAACACTATATTGAAAAGTAGAGCTGGGAATCTTTCCTAGCACCCACCCCTCCTTCGCCACTACATCCCCTATTCCAACACACCTTCTCTCCTTTTCCCCTTCCCACCTCAGGAGTCACCAGTCCTTTAAACACATGACAGCTTTGGTGGGACATGGCACCATGGAATAGACACTGTAACAACAGCCACAGGCAGGCAATGATGTGAGAGCACGGTGTCCTATCTCCAACCCCTCGTTTACCCCCTCAGTTTTGCAAATGATGAGCTGCTATAATAATTACCTCAGGTTGGACTGTGGAAAAAAGGAACAAGTTGTAAAAGACTAGATGGTGCCTAACAGTGGCAATTTAGGCTGAGGATTAGCACTACAGTTATCTCAAAACTACAGTGACAACCAAAATTATTAGGTGGTAACAAAACATACTTTCAGAATTATGACACTACAGTGTTATTGCTGTGTTGCCCAGTGCTTTCTTAAATGTTCACTAAAACAGACCCTTTTATATTAAATTATCTTCCTAAATGTGAACTAAATTTATATCAACTTCTGTTATCTCATTACAAAAGCTCCAAAAAATGCAGCCTCTTCCTCTTGCTCTGTGTTCTATCAAGCCACTGCACTAGTTTCCAAACAGAAAATAGAGTTTAGAACCGTGATTTTTCTAGTATTCTGAAGGTATTTTCTAAAGAAAGCAAACTGAAAGCTTGCCTGGTCATGTTGAAGAATTCAAAGAACTAAGGTTTTATGCATCATAACTCTTGGGGGTTTTTTTAATGAGTAGAAGATTATTTTAGAACTTTGATTATATACTTACTCAAAACCCAGCCAACAGATTCTGGAAAGGAACTGCTTTCTCTCATAACTTCAGTTTGCTATTTGTTTACCTTTAATAGAACCTCAGGTTATGGGAAGTTAAGGCACTCATGAACCACGTATCTTTAAAAATCACTGTCCTATGGCCTTATTTTACTTTATCAACTTACCAGTACTGTCTAATACCCTAATTATTCAACTCATATTGGTTAAAGCACTCACTCAAACTGCAGCTGGAATGAAAAACTCAGAAGAGATTAAAGAAGAAATACAAGAAAATAAGATACATACTCAATGTCTGATTTATGGAAGAAAGTATTTCTTATAGTTTTATAAAGAAATAACTGAAGTTTAAGATAATTTTTACTGTCATCATTGTTTTCAATAATAGTGTTCAGTACAGTATGTCTTATATTTGTCAAGTCAAACGCAGGACCTATTTGATAGTTACTTCTCAAAAACTAACAGGATCTAAATTGATTTT
>NW_010194053.1:0-3170 GCF_000695765.1 Mesitornis unicolor | reverse complement strand
TCTGTGATTCTGTGATTCTGTGATCTGCAGGAAGGTCCTTGCAGGATCACAGGTTGTATCTGTATTACACTTAGCAAAAGAACTTCTGGTCCTGAATGGGACACTTGGGCATCGATGCACGATAGCAATCAAATAACAATAGTATTAAAACTTGCCCACACAGATGTGCACATCTCATGCGAGCTGAGGTGCACCGTAAGTGCAGCAGCTCTTCCACCCTGTGGTCAGACAGGCCGCTGCTGATGCGGTTTGCACAGCAAAAATCACAGCCCGTGTATGAACACTGATTAACCAGGCCCAGCACAAAGGACCCCCCTTGCAGACCAACACTACAAATACAACTAGCCCTGGTTCGTGCTGGGAATGTTCCTGTGCGTGTGGTTATTTACACATCGGTGTACGAATTAATAGACTTGCAATGCCCTCTAGCGCTCCCGGCCTGCAGATGCCGTAGGACCTGGAACAACAGCAAAAGCGACTCTTTTAGTAAAAAAAGGGCCTTTATTCAATGAAACATGCAATAAACACGGTAATAAAGTGTACTGGTGTGGGAACAGCGTGAGAATATCACAGACACGGAAAATCTTCAGAGATTCTAGCCTGTTTCTGCAAGCGATGCCGCAAGAACTAAAAGGAGGCAGTAAAAATATTAACCTGTGCTTCTCCCCTAATTCCTGCTTCCCGCCCCTGTTTTCTGCGTTTCACCTCTGGCTATTAAAGCAATCACATAGTTTTTGTTGTTTGCCTCAGGGTACAATTCAGCACGACTGGGTCCAGCGTCTGCAGTCGGTCACCACAGAGTGAAGCCCAGTGTCAAAAGCAGTAACTAAATGTCAACTTTGTACTAATGCAATAGAAGTATATCAAGATACACAATTTTGCAGCAAGTGCTGAAGATTTGCACTGTGTGGAACAGCGGAACACATTAGCTAACAAACTTTCGAGTCAGTAAGTGAATATGAATGTTTTTAATGGTCCTAAATTACACTATTTCCGAAGCAGGATTAGCTTGGTTATATAAAAGGGGCTGATTTGGCTCAAAGAATAGCAAAACATGAAAAGAACAAGCTGTTTAACATCTACATCTGCTTCTCAGATGCTGCTGGTCTCTAAAGAGCAGTTTATGAATTACATGCTCTCTTTCTCCTCCTCAACATCATCATCATTCCAGCTGTACCAGCTAGCGCCACTCTAAACTGAGTCTTCTTGCAGTAGCAGGTGCTTTAAAAGCAGCTCCTAGATGTGATTTTGGTTAGCCAGGGACTAGGCGAGCTAAGCTGTAGTATTCCTCTAAAAAAATAATAAAAATAGGAAAAGACCTATTAGCTTCTGCTGGCAGTGGGCTATACCTGCACTGTATTTGCTGCTCTTTGCAAATATGGGCAATGCCAAAAAATGCCCAAATTTCCCCAACAGCCAGCGAGTGAGTGTCTGGAGGCAGAAGGTTCCCAGCTTTGCCAGGGCTGCTTTGCACTTCAGGTCTCACCAGGAAGGGAAGTCGGCCTCAGCCTGGTCCTGATGCCCTGAAAACACCTGCAGAAGTAATGAAGCACAGCAAGCTTATAAGGGAGAGAGCCTTGACTCTGTTTCCACTCTTCATGCAGTGTAATATTGTAAAATATTTTGAGAACCATTGGTGCCAAGTGCACAACAGCAGCTGCTTTCCAACTTATTGACAACCAACAAATCCTGCTTAATATCCATTCATCTCTCTTAATTTGAATAGTGACCGCTTTTCTGCAACATCATAAGAAATCCTAGGAAAACTGTTGTACTTCAGGTGCAGGGAAAATATTCCTTGGGCATCTTGTGGATGCCTCATTATTTTTTTTTCAGCTCTATCTTCATTTGCTTAGCTCATGTCCCTCCTGCCTTGGCCTCATGCTGCTAAAGTCACTGCCTAACTACCTGGCGAGCGGGAGCCACACAATTTGTGGAGGATATAGACATCAGGATCCTCAGCCGGGTCTCTCTGGCGGACAGATGTTCAGAGGTGGTGTGGAATTTATTACGTAAATGAAGATGTCTGGAGCCTGTAAATCTCTATCAGCCCAATTCCTGTTGACGTGCAGGCATTCACATCGGTTTGTTTCTCATTCTGCTGTTCTTTGAGAGTTAGGGATTTCTAATCTCTGCTTGCTGTTGGCTTTACTGCACAGAACCAGGGTTAACTTGGCCAGGAATGAAAATAGCCAGTTACAGTTACCTGACCAGCACAGCAGATTCCTAGCAGAAACTTCTAGAGAATGACCAGTTATATGGGAATAATCAAGAATAACAAGGCCGTGTGGGCTGACCCTTAGTTTTTGGAAAGTCTAAGAGCACCTGCAATATCTCACTTGCTCAGAAAGTACTCTGCATGTGTCATATGAAAATATTATGGTTAATATAATAGAGTCCAGCGTAGGGCTACAAAGATGATCAAGGGAGTGGAGCATCTCCCTTATGAGGAGCGGCTGAGGGAGCTGGGGCTCTTTAGTTTGCAGAACAGGAGACTGAGGGGAGACCTCATTCATGTTTATAAATATTTAAAGGGTGAGTGTCACGAGGATGGAGCCAGGCTCTTCTCGGTGACAAACAATGATAGGACAAGAGGTAATGGGCACAAACTGGAACACAGGAGGTTCCACTTCAATTGGAGAAGAAACTTCTTCTCAGTGAGGGTGACAGAGCCCTGGCCCAGGCTGCCCAGAGAGGTTGTGGAGTCTCCTTCTCTGCAGACATTCAAAACCCGCCTGGACGCCTTCCTGTGTAACCTCATCTGGGTGTTCCTGCTCCGGCAGGGGGATTGGACTGGATGAGCTTTGGAGGTCCCTTCCAATCCCTAACGCTCTGGGATTCTGTGATTCTGTGAATATTTCTTGATCCTGACTCCTCTGCAAACCCAGCATTTCCCCACAGGCTGGCCTCCAGCTCAGTGGTTCTGGGGACAAAATAGCTCTCACACGGCCAACCTGAGGGACTAACAAACTGGAGGATGCACCAAGAAGAGCCCCCACAAGTGATGTCCTTTGTAACTGGAGCTTCAACCCATCACACAGCCTTGGTGGGGTCCGGCTTTCCACCCTGTGGGTGACAGAAAGGCCAGGGTGGCCCTCAGGGCCTCAGTGGACAGCTGGGGCACTTCTGTGGGGCTGTGTGGAGGAGAAGGCTGGGGACGGGTGAGCGGC
>NW_010194052.1:0-12963 GCF_000695765.1 Mesitornis unicolor | reverse complement strand
TCTCTCTCCCTTTTTCTCTTTTCTCTTCCCTCCTGGGAAGGGGAAAGGGGTTAATAGAGAGAATCTGTCCAGGATTTAGTGGCTGGCCCAGCCCTAAACCACTACAACGTGTAATCAGAAATCCATACCACTTTCCGTGATGTCCACTCAGGCTGAAATGGTTTCTCAGGAAAAGCTGATCTCACCTACGTGGCCCACAAGAAGCCTCAGTGGATTGATCTACTACACCACGGCTGCACAGGGAGTTTCAATGGAAATGTTTACAAGTTAACTTCTTCTGTAAATATACACATACAGCACAAGGCTTCCAGGATTGTCAGATTGCTTTACAAAAGAAAAAGACATTTTCCCTGTTTACAGCCTTGGGAGGCAGAGAGCCACATTCTCAAAATATCACAAGACAAGATACTGTGCAGCAAGTGAGAACTCAGCTTAGACCTGCTATCTCCAAAATCAGAATCACATTAGCTTCTGCTAGGGGAAAAAAGTATGAACTGAAGATGGTTCACTGTGCTGCTGCAGAAAAGAGAAATCCAATCCTATGGCCCAGCTTGTTAGGAGAAGATCGTGGTGTGTTGGCAAAACCAAGAGATAACTACCAGAGGAATTATCAGGACTGATGGAAACGTCATCCCCACCACTGAAAAACACCTCAAATTGCCCTGATCTAACTCAGTCCTTTTTTTAACTCCTTTCCTGGGGCTGGAGGCTCAGTAATCAGTCTTGCAAATTTTCAGTTTTCAAATCTAGGCAGGAGGTTTGTTTTTCTTGAGCGACGTGCCAATGCTATTTCATGCTGTACAGCTTCCAGTATTTCCTTAAGTGCCTTGAGAGGCTTGGCACCAAAGGCGCTATGGAAATGTAGTTTTAACTGATAGCTTCCAACTTCTGCCTTGTAACCCATCTTCAAAATGAGGAATTTCAGCAGAAACAGAGGTGCTCCTTTCCCTGTCTGCAAGGAGAACTGTACTTGCCGCAGCACACACAGACAGCAAAACGTATTTCAGATGAACGTGGCATGCTAGGTGAGCAATGTAACACCCCATCAGCATGCTGGCCAACATCTCCATTTATTTATGACTGCAAATGACACTAATTTAGAACCAAAGCTTCCCCTTTCTCTATGACCATATTGCAAGATATGCCGGATAGTTCTTTCAGCCAGCCAGCTAACTCTGAGGACTGACTGACAACATCCCTCCCCATCACAGAAATACGGTACAGCAAAGTGTGGAGGAACCATTCCAGCTTCACACAGAGGTCAGCCACAGTCACAACATCAAATTCATTAAGAAATGAATGTACCAGAGCTCTCAGAAAGGGGCTAAGCTAATCAGACGTGTTTTGGGATGACTAATTCATGACCAGCCACAGCCAAGCACACTCCCACTCTACTTGCAAACCTAAGTGCATCATCCCAGGCTGCCGTTCTGACCTGCAGGTCAGATCCACAGCATCATCCGGAGCATCAACAAAGGCAAACCAGTATAATGCTTTCCCCCACTAACACTTTGCACACAGAACATCACATTGTTCTTCGTCCATCAGTTTTAAAGTTTTTTTTAAAATCGTATCCTAATTAATCTGTGAGGGAATTCAGGCAAGATTGCTTTAAGTTTTTTTAGCTTAAAAATGCAGCATTGCCCCTTCTCCCCTTTCCTATTTCACAACATTCTCTTATGTTTGAGGCTATTATAGAGGGTCATAAAATATCTATAAATCCCCCAGATTATACAGCAGCATTAAAATACGTAATATTTTGGGGCTCCAAAAGATTATTATTTAAAGATGGTAATTTGCCTGCCTTTCATCCAGAAGGATCCCCAAAATAACAGTTTTCCCAGAATAGAATTGCAGCTCTGTGAGACAGGACAAGGCAAAAACCTTAGCAGTGACTCATCAGAGCAGAGGAGGAAAAGATAACTCTAATTCACAGGAAAATACTACTGAAGTTCTGTTTAAGTGGAACAAATCAGTAATGCACCTTAATAAAAAGTGTCTGAGGATTTTTGCTTATCAAAGTTTTGCTGCTGATCCACAGACAGACATAAAGCCCCTAATAATAACCAAAACAAGCCTTCTGGGTTTATCTGCCTTGTCATTTCTAATGTACCCTGCTTGCTGCATCTCAGTGCTAGCCCTACCCACTTCCAAAGCAACTTCCACCCAGCTGTGTCAGTATGCCTTACAACCATTAATGAATTCACGTCATATAACCATATATGAATATCTCAGCCATGGGACAGTTTTGAGTGGTAAGTTAACAAATATTATTCTCCTTACATGCCTGTTGAGTTGTAAGAGAATCTGGATCAATTCTTCATCACTCAAAAAAAAAAAATCACAAAGAACACAAAAAAAGAAAAAGAAAAAAAAAGTCAAAGCCATGCAAGGTAATCTATGAATGACTTGATTCTTGCTGCTGCAGCTAAGAAACCAGATTAGTCCCTCCTGTCTAGGAGAAAATTAGAAGCAGCAATAAATACTTCTGCCCAAGAGCCACAACATGCTTCCCAGAAGGGACACGAACTATGCAGCAGCAGGCAGAGCTGTGGAGAGGTGGCTGGGGGATGTGGAGCTCACAGTTGCACACAGAATCACTTACGAGAGCAACCCAAGCAGGTATATTGCCCTCTTTTTGACGAAGGGACAAAGAAAAACCTGTCAAGAAATGGCACTTAATTTGCACACACAAATACACCCACACGCGGCCAAGAAAGGGAAGGCCTTCTCCCTGCTTCTCTCCTTTTGCTTATTTTCCTATTAGTCACAACACAAATCAAACTGCCAAGCTGACAAGGCCTCCAAACAAGTCAGCAATTCTGCGGGTGCACAGACGCGCTCCCTGGCAACACCAGCCCAGTGAGGCCTTTGGGATGCCGGCCCCCTTCCACACACAGACCCATGAACTGCAATTCCTCCTGGCATTAGCGGCTCCCGCACCGACGGCCAGGCTCCTTGAACCGGGGTTGGCATCCAGACACACGCAGACAGCGGGCTTGAACGCTGCCAACGCAGCTGCTGGCCCGGGTGCACAAGAAGGATCACCCCAGCCCAAGCAACCTACTGCCTTGATACTTGGCAACCAACATCAGCGAAGGAGAAAAATTATCAGGCGCCTTAAAAAGTGAGGTTTTGACATTAAATATGTGATTTGCTACAAAACTGAAAGCTACAGAGAAAGTAACATTTTACTCATCCAGATTGGTGCTTTGGACGTGGTATAGCACTGCTGATATTTGCTTTAGGATTTATTTAACAGTTAGATAGAAATAATTTGGCCTTCAAAGAAGAGCTTGACTCTTCCCTTTGAGAAAACTACTGAAGTTATATCTCAGTACTGCATTATTTCCTTGAATCCAGAAGAGGAGGAGGATTTAGTTTCATAAGAAAAAAAATCAAGAGACTAAACTTTCAAGTATTTGGGCTTTACTCTCACCCTGTGCTGGAATTAATTTTATCACATAAATAGACACAGATGTCTCACTCCCTATTAACTCCTAAGGGGTAAGAGATAATCTTGAAACTACTACTGCAGAGTCACCTTAACATCTGTTTTTATCTCTGTAGATAAGGAGCTCGGAAGCTCTGCTGAATCATGTGGTACTTAACACAATTCATTTTATGAGAAAATAATTACTTCCTAAACTAACTTATATTCAGATGAGTTTGTAGAAAATGCTTAGAAAAGGAGAGGAGAAAGTCTTGTACGTATTGTACTAAAACTGTTTGGAGTTTGCATCTGGGCATTCGCACTTTTCAGCTGCTCTGCTAACACCAGAATCCCCGAGTTGCCCAAACCTCACCCATCCACATCCTCACGGCAACCCAGCAGATCTTGCACACTCATTTAGTTAAATCTGACCACCGCAAGTCTCTTCCTAAAGGGGGAGGGACTCACTTATCAAGCAGACAAATATCTGAAGAAAACTCCATGTGCGTTTAGGCATTAGAAACACTCGATTTGGGATGGAGCCTCCAATGGTTTCGTTTACCAAAGGGAGATTTAAAAGCTATCTTGATCATGGTGTACCGCTAATCATCTAAAATGGGAAAAGACACCTGACTGCAAAACAAAACCCAATGGGAACTCAAGTTAGATAGCTTCATTTTGGACAAAGAGTGCTTAAAAAAATAAAACAATGAACAGTGATGTGTATTTAACTACCAGAACCACTCATTCGGAAACGTAACCTTAAACTTAACTGTAAAATCAACCTGCTTCTTGGTGAGTGCAAAGTACAAATACCCTACCTAGTGTAGTGCAGTAACCGAGTAGAGTCACACGCACGCAAGGTTGACATAGAAGTCACGCTGTAGACTGAAGACATAGAAGTACACCTAAAGAACCCACCCTGTGCTCTTTCAAAAAAATGTATGTTTTAGATTGCTGGTACAGTGAAGAAATCAGGACAATTCTTTGACGAGCAGGGAGAAAATTGATTATATTGTCATCTTCAGCCTCTTTTGACACGCCGGCCCATTTCTAGTGCTTAGAAACATTCTGTCCACCAAAAGTCAATGTATAAAATTGTTTTGAACTCATCTTTTGAACTCATCAGTCTTATCTGATAGATAAAGAGTTAGTGCACACAGACATCTAAATACTCATACAGATAATTCAAAATTACCTTAAAATCAGATTAAAAATATCAGTGAACTCAGCTAAACTTGCCTTTGCTAACGAGTAATTTTGTCAACAGTAGATCTGCTCATTTAGGTTGGGATTTGAGTTTTTGAAGACATGGAAATTAGCCACTGAAAAACAAAACAGACCCACACAGTGAGACCCCACGTTTTTCACCCTCATTAGTTTAAAGCCTCTGAATATCACTACGTCATTTTTAACCATTCCCTCCCCTTGAAAGGGCAGGAGAAGCAACTAGGGCAATACTTGCTGTAAAGCATTGCCCCATCGCATTAGTGCTTCAGCTTAGTGTTACAGTGTCACCTAATTTATTTAACTTCAAAACTGGTGTGCAAATGAGCTTTGGGATGCCAGCCACAGAGAAGTCTCCAACACAGAAACTAGGATGTCTTTTTCTTCATTAAATATCCTCAAATCAATGCCAGAAGCAATGATATTCAGGGATGCGTGGGACTAGGGTCAGAGAAAGGTTTCTAACGCTCTGTCCACTTCCTGCTTAACATTTTGAGCTTCGTACACTGCACCGTTTGTGGTTTTACTTTTCTTACTCACAAAATAACACCACTAACTGGTAACAAATAAATCACAGGACCTTATGAAAAATATGTACTTGTCCTGCTGCTTTCTGTACACAAAGTCACATCAACACAAACACACTAAAAGAATTTTAGGCTTTTCTTAAGTTAATCAGATCTATACCAGCCCAATCCAAACCATTCATCCAGTGCTAGCTCTGGAAGTTCTCTCAGACTCGCCTCACCTGGGTACTCCACATTTTTGGAAATGAAGCAGTGTTTAGGGGCGGCATTCCAACCTTGGTGGAAAGAGCACTGGACTGGGAGACAACTTCCCTCAGTTTTCCACAGCCAGGCTAGTGAACTCTAAAATCTTGTATCAGTCTGTACCTCAGTTTCCCCAAGTACACAGCACAAGCTAATAATCACATCCTTCTCTGAAGCACTGTAAGACCCATCAGTGAGTGTGCCACAGGAAAAAGAAGAATTACTAAAAGGATAGTTAGAATGAACTACCCCCGAATACAGTTTAGTTGAAAACACATTTTTTTCCACAGATCTGATATTTAAGAGAATGAAAGCTCTTTCCCCCTCATAGCCACACCAAAACTGTAGCAGTTTAAGTAAGATTTTATGCATACAATAAAATTGTACTGATGTGATAGAATTGATTTAGAAAATGATTTCATTAAACTGGTGCAGTTCCCTTACGTAGGAAATGCTATCTTCATTTGAAGATAACTTACATCAATTTAGCATAAGTCAGTAATAAATCTATTTAAGAGTTAGGTAAATCACTGTGGTCTTCTTGTCTGTGAATGAGCATAAGAGAGTACAATCGAAAATGTCATTAGGAAGAAACAAAAGAATCTAACAAGAGCCATGAAATCTAGGAACTATTTTCAATTAGTAACTTTGCTAAAGCAGCAACACTTCTCCTAGCGTACCCACACATAACAATCCCGGTCTGCTGGGAAGCACATGACTGAGGCAGGACAGCAAAGCATACAAGAGATCAGGTACACCAAGTTAGTGTTGACAGGATAAAAGCATTTTTTGTCTAGCTTACATAGGCAAAGTAGTTCCTCTCTCTGGGCTGCCTGATCCAAGTGCAATAATTCTGCCTTGCTTCTGGCCAAGGAGCTTTCTCTCCAAGGAGCAAAGCTGCACACTAGACTTACATGGAGTCTGCACCAGCTCCATGAGAGGAGGTTTTTAGGGAACCTGGGAAAATGACACTAAAAACCTCCTTCCCTGTGCCATTCTTAACTATTATGAGAGCTCTCAAAGATTCACTTCTGTAAGCCAGACCAAAAACAGGCAAAAGCAACATGAACAAAGGTGAGCAGATGAGTGCACAGATAAGCTAGTCCAGCCGCAGCCCTACACAAGCCTGCGAGACCTGGTAAAATCTGAGCTTTTGCCATTCAGCACCGTTAGTGGAAGCAGGTTGGAACTAGAAGCACGTGGTGCTGCAATCGAGTTAAACCAGAGGAGGTGCAGGCAGTCCAGTCCTCCAGTACCTAAAGAAAAAAAAATACCTAGTCTAAAGAAATTACCATTAGATCAGTCAAAGGCCAGAGAAAGACTCAATAAGCAGGGAGGTAAGGAGGAAGTCTTACTTTCTGCTTACTTCTCCCTGGGAAGGTATTATAAGCCTTAACAAAATAGCTAAATCTGTTTCATTTGACCACAGACTTTCTTCTTCTGTTGCCCCTGTGTCTGTGCACAGAACATGGGCATTCTGATGGCACGTAAAATTGTATGTCGAGCTCCAGAGACGAGAATTTCATTTGGCTACAGAAATTTGAATGTTTCTATGAAAGCAGATCTCCTTCTTACACTGGTTGACAGGAGATTCACCCATCAAAATGCATAAGCTGTTGAACTGCGTGGGGACATAGCCTGTGCTAACACTGAGAGCACTCTTGTAATAGCTCAAGTCCCTTTCTGCTATCTTTCATCTGGTTTAGCTCAGTGTTGCTGGTGTATGAAATTTAAAGAGCTCTGAAAAAGATGTTAACGAGCCCTAAAGAGGAGAGTGCTCTTGCGTTAGTCATTCCCAGGAACACCTGTGAACTATTGAGTTTAATTAGTGTACAGCTGGCACTGAGTGTGTGTGGGAAGACAGGGGATTTATTATCAGATTGCTAGTCCTTAGATTGTCTCTTCCAGCGTTTTTTTTTCCTGTTTGTTTGTTTGTTTTGTGATAAAGGACACACAGAGAGTGAGTGCAGTTGTTTAACTAACAGGGAAATCCCTTCTTGGAAAGGATGCCAGAGACAGCAGCACTTGGACGATAGCATCACAGGGGAAGTGTGTGTGGCAGCACCCAAGAGTGCCTCAGCAGTGGGTAGAGGCAGGCAGAGTGAGCTGACGGCAAGCTGTGCACCTCAAGCCTGCTGTTTACTGTGGGGCACAATTTACTACTCCATACCCTACAAATACTGAACAGCTAAGAGCCCAAATTTTCATTTCAGTGACGCACTATACGTCTCTCTGCTACTCATCAGGACTCCATTCAACTCTACACGCATCCTAAGAGAGAGCTAAGAGGTGACCTGTGCCACCACTTTATTCTGCCATCTACAACACCCTGTGACTTTCCACACAGCTAGCTGTTTTAGCACCAATTATTTCACCAGTATCACACATAGACACACTTATTTTCGTTAGTGACAGTGAATTACAACTGTTCATCCTCAAATACCTCTGTCTCACCAGCCTAAACTAATGGCCGCACTCCCATGTGATGTCAGTTTCCTCCCCTGCTCCATCATATTCACTAGGCAGAGTTTTTAAGGGAGAAATAAAAATGTGCCTTCCATATTATGCAGAAGCCAATAGGAGCCACAACTCGGATCACCTGAGGCCTCAACTATACCACTGCAGCCCAGGTACAGTCCCCAGGGCAGCTGGGTCCCCTGCTTCGCAGCAGCAGGCTCCTGGTCTAGGTTTGAAAGTCCTGGCATTCTCACAGAAAGCAGCCATAATCTGGGGGGCTTTTATCTTTGAATGAGTATTCCCCTACCTTGTGCTAAATTCAAATTACCTCAACAGAAAGAGTGACCTCCTTAAATGACAATGTGCAAAATAATTACCAGCCTGACATCATCTTTACTGACAGTAGCTCATCTCTGCAGCCGGAGTACGAGATGCTTCCCAAGTTGATCGGACTTCATTCTGCCATCACCTTGACATTGCCAAGTCAGTTGTGCTGACATTTCTTCTAGCTGACATTGGAAAGCCTTCAGTAAATCTGTACTGACAGTTTAAATTCTTCCCCCCACCTCATACTTTCCTCCTGTCATGTCATCTCCATAAAATTGCCCTGCCCTTGTTTCACTTCATTTTGACATCCTATTGTTATCTCCACAGATCCTCTTTAGCGCGGCACGCTCCTGTCACAAAGGCACAACATCTCCAAAGACCTGACATGAGAGCACCTGGAGAAGTGCACCAGGAGTCTCATTAAAATGAATTAAATGGCTGTGCTACTACTTCTACCCCTTTCCAGCAAGTTACTTCTCAAACACCAGCCTCCCACTACAGTGCTTACAAAGCACTTGAGGATGTGTAATTTGCACCCCCTGTCACCCAGATTTGTTCGAGTTTGAACACCTGGGGAGGCCACACATGCCTGGCAGACGGAGGAGCAGGGACCAGACAAAAAACTGGCCAGTAGCTTTCCAATGTCAAGATTTTGTAACAACTCAAAAACTTCACGCAATATAAGTCTGGAAAATATAACGAATAAGACACTGCAGTGAGCCCCTAAATCAAGCCAAGCCAGCCAAAGCCACACTCCGCACAGCACCAGAGATAATAAACTGATTTAAACAGAAATGACCACAAAGTTAGTTGTAATTCACTTGTTCAGCTTCAGGGACACATTTGAGGCCCTTCCCAAACCCAAAATACAACAGAGTGACTCTAACGAAAAGCTTCAAATGTTGGCAATCGGGACAGCAGGTATGATTGATTATAATCTGATAATCTCACAAGCCCTCACTCCTCATGGATTCAAACACCCACCCCCATGCACTCCACCCCCCCCACACCCTTTATTTTTCCCTTTTACAGACACAGGTTCTGCGCTAAAGAGGATTAGCAACCAGATATTAAGAGCAGGCACCTCTGGATGTCGACAGGCACCTCACAGGACTCCCCCCATCCAAGCACCACAAAGATGCTACCAACTGTGCTGGGTGTCCCACAGCCTGGACTCACCCAGCCCCGTTCCCTCAGGATCTCATGACACCCCTAGTGGGTACAGCCCTCTCTGGGTACCCTGCACGTCACCCCAATGTAAGCCAAAATACTTGGATGCCACCATGCCCCCTGTCAGCCCAGGCTGAGCAGGCACAGCCTGGGCAGGAAGGGGCTGGGCCTGTGGGAAGGTAAGGTCTGGCCCAGCAGCACCTTCATTAGCCCAGTCCAGGTGCACTCATTAGCAGGATCTATTACCCTCATTAGCAGGGCTCATCCCCTCATTAGCCACCAGGGAGCTCTGCACTTGGCCCAGAGGCCAAGAAGCAGCCCTGGCCCCTGGGCAACCGTGATCCCTCAAGCCCCACAGGCCCAGTTATGGGGGGAGAAAGGGACACTGGGCCAGAGATCAATTCCAAGCTGTGTAATTAAAATCCATTTTGTGAGGGTACCTGAGCCCTTGCGACCACTTCATGAGACACCAATAAGGCTGTTTAATGCTTGGCAGGGTGGGAAAAGCAGGGGAACAGCTCTGTGAAACCCATGTACACTTTTACAGTGTCTAACAGATTTCATGCTAATAAAATTTGTATGAAATTTAAAATTAAACTATATACATGAACTATTTCCTGCAATTCAGTTATATATATTGAGACGTAAATAGATACATGCTATAAGAGTGTAATTAAAGAGTCCAAGCAACTAAAAGGCATGTTGTTTTATTGGTGTGTGATTCAATGCAGGCTTTTTCTTTATGGGTAGACAAGGAAATACAGTGCTTTCTGACACCAGATATTTTGTCTTTGTTTATTGATCCATATTTCTCTGAGTTGTAAAAGTCACAACACAGGAAAGCCACGAGGGCCAGACCAAAAGCCTGTGACGATCCTGTGAGTTCAAACACTGATGTGAATGTCACATATGTCAAAACCCAGACCAACAAAATGAAGTCTATGCACTCTTAACTCAAAAAAGAGGGAAAAAAAACCCTCCAGCTATTTCCTGAATCCTAAATCTGCAGTATACTGGGAAAAAACCAGACTATAAGGAAAAAAAAAAACAAACAACAAAACCCAAATTGAGGAGCAATAGATTTGAACATTTTATGTCAGACATCTCTATTAATCAACTTCAGCTTCATGGATTTTACGAATGTAGCATGTATCTACAAATTCCTCCAAAAAATACATTTGCAAGAAATGTATCACTTCTATATTTTCTTTAAAAGAACCTCACATTCTTGCCTCCTGCCTGGCGTGTCTGCTCTTCCTGCACTCCCCTGATGCCACAGATGCTACGGACTCTGGCTTCCAAGTGTGAAACAGATTCAGCTAGTTTAAAAAATGATACAGTTAAAAATCAGTGAAACCTGCCCAGGTGGATACATTTACACCACAACAACTGAGCTCCCATCAGTCAGAATTAGTCTCAATGATTCATGGTAATAAACTACAACAAGCTGTATAACATAAAACATCTATACGCAGTTGAAAATAATTAGATTCTGTGTAGATAAGCTCTAATTGAGTATGTCTGGTTAGGTGAAACAATTAACCCCCATGTGTCCTGCGTGGCGAGCAGCCCTACAAGACTTCACACATTTCAGCTCGGGGCACTTCTTCGTTTGACCCCATGCACCCACTGTTTGGCTGCAAGGCCTTAGAGAGATGCTGACTGAGAACGGATGGCTGCACATTCAGTAACTGAGGAAATCTTTGATGCAGCTCTATTAGGGCTGCCATTGCTACACATTTTTTGATCAACAACACATCAGCAGAACATTTTGCTACCGTTGCTAACTCTCTGCTGCGGTTCAGAAACAAATGCTTAAGGACATGTACTACCACACTCCTACTGCGTGTACAAGAGATAGGCTGCTGTATCCTCTATGGAATATGACTGTCAGCAATTAAAATGAGTATTAAAAAGACAGAACACGGTTTGAGATGCATTTTCCTGGCTCTTGTGAAACATTTGTCCGCCACATTTGCTAAGTCTCAAAATGTACTCGTACACAAGAGGTCCGCTAATCCAGGGAATTATCAAGGTACTGCTCCAACAGCTTGCAGGACAACAGTGCTCTGTTTCACAAAAACGGGCTTTAGGCAAGCAACGGGTACACTCTATGAGCAACTTGTCAATTTTTCCCAAGATCTAGAAAAACATCAGGTGATCAAAACCAAGACAAAAATATTTATGCTTTGAAACAAAGCCTTCCGGGTTGGGATTTCCCCCCCCTCCCTTCTGAACTCAATAGCCTGCAAAGACACAACCTTACAGCACAAGAAAATAAGATTTAAAGACATCTTAAATAAAACAGCCCAGTTGCTATCACATTGTGGTTATCAGCAACGCTGCCAGCAACCCACACTGGAGCCAGAGTCTCGTCGAACACCATAAATTCCCAACTGCCTTAAAGAACACGCACTTTCATCTGTCTCCAAAGCCCTGCAAGGTCAGGAGAAGACTCTTACTTTGCAGCATATCCAAAACAAAAAATGTTCAGTGCAAGCAAATAAATAAAGTAGCAATATACTCAGATTTTCTGAATAATTCAAGTCTCATTCTTGATGGTGACAGGAACAGAGCAGAGACTGCTGCTTTTGGGACGCTGAGACAACCCAGTGGTGGTGACAGAGGGCTTCTGATCTGTATGAATCTGTACAAGGTAAGGTCCAGTTGATGAATGGTTCCTTTCCAGGCAGAGCTATTTGGGTTTTGGATGTTTACAACAAAATTTCTATTCCATGCAATGCATCACGGCTACATTTTTCATATCCCTTAACAGATATATTAATACAATACACACTTCCATAATTTGTCCTTTCTCGTAAAAAGAAAAAAAACAAAATCAGGGCAAAATACCCAGCAGCTTTACATAATGACATGTGGACAGATACATGCCACATTTCTGCATACACATATAAGCACAGGGAATTTATTTCTAAATGTGGACATACATGCAACATACAAATTTTTAAAGCAAGGTGTTGATTTTTATCACAGGAAAAATGTTATAGATCAATTAACAGCAAGAGGCTTTTTTTTTCTCAGAGAACAAAGTACCGATGAGAAACCCATCCACTTGCAATTCCCAATGTTGACAACACAGCCACACTGAAAGCTTGACCCAGAACTGAGTCAAGGAAATAGGCCCATGAGCACATTCATGTTAGAGCATTTAAGACACATCTGTTACTGCCTATAAACACTTTTACCACATAGTGCACCAGAAACCATAAAAGAAACCAAGAGAAAGCAGCCCTGCAATCATGAAAATCTGGCATAACAGTATATAATTCCATCCTTATTCAACATCTAAAACTGGAAGGCAACCTTGAAAACCCTTCAGCATACAGAAAACCAAGGAGGACTCACACCCTACTGATACACGATACAGAGCTGTCTTGAAAAAATATCTGCTTTCCCTAGGAATTCTTCCTACATAAATCCAGTGATACTGCACCTAATCCTGCTGCTGACAACAATATTAAATTGCTGTCAGTGCCTGGCTTGTCCTGCAGACACAGCACAATGGCACCAGTCCCTTGTGAAGCAACCACAAACAGGAATACAGGAGGTTCCACTTAA
>NW_010194051.1:0-1646 GCF_000695765.1 Mesitornis unicolor | reverse complement strand
CAGGTCCTTTCCAGCCACTCCTCCCCACGTCTTTAGTGTCCATGGGGTTGTTGTGACCCAAGTGCAGGACCCGGCACTTGGCCTTGTTGAAGCTCATCCAATTGGCCTCAGCCCATGGATTCAGCCTGTCCAGGTCCCTCTGCAGAGACTTCTCACTTGCAGTGTGAAAACATCCAAGGGATGTATTAAAAATATTTACTAGGTTATTCTCACCACCAAAACAGTTAAGTAGCAGATACCAATGAAAAATACTACGTACGTTTCGTATATCTCGATGAGTTTCTGTGCTAGCGTTAGATTCTTGCCCTCCAGGTAGGCTGCCATTTCAGCTATGACCACAGCTGCGCTCACCCCGTCTTTATCCAACACCGAGGTGCCACACATGAAGCCTGGAAAGAAACAAAAAACTGATTGTGAAAAAATAAGCTGACACATTACCACACTGATTTACTTGACTGAAGTTTTAACCTTCTTCCTGTAAAAGATAATTGACCAATGCATGCAAGCTGATTTTATTACTGCGTGTGCATTCCCCTATTCGAAGAAATCTAATTAACTTCGGGGTTATAAGGCTGGAGAGATACATGCTATAATCAATTAATTCCAGATAGATAACATCTGCTCTCTGTGAGGATCTCTCGTAGCACAGTGCTAAACAATTTGCTTGTTTTGTGCAAGCAAATTGATACCGCAAAAAGGTCTTTCCAGTGACTGGAATTAAGGGAATCCACACAGATACAGCCTTGGTAACTCCACAGCACGGCCAAGCTGCCTTTTTCCTGAAAGGATGCATGAGCAACATCTTAACTTATGGTGAAAAGCTCCTTGAAGTTTATCAGTGAAGCTGGCATGGGCAATTCACCCTCTTCAGTGTGAGCTTCATTGTCAAATGCTGTATATATATATATGTGTGATTGTATATATATGTGTATATATGTATATATATGTGATTATTTGGTCCCAAATAGCTGCCATTTATCCTAAGAAGTGGAGAATTCCTACAGCTGTAAAATTCACAGTTCCCTACAGATCAGTGGTGTCAGCAAGATGACCAAGATAAATAGTGCGACAAAGGCAGCAGGAACAGCCGTGCACTTCCACGAGGTATTTAATGCTCATGGGTAGATTCCTCACATACTGTTCTGAAGTGCAAAATAAAGTCTAATATTTTCAGAGGGGACAGCATACAGCTCCTGGAGGAGCTGCAGTGTTGGTGCGATGGATAACGTGACTGAAGCATGGTAACACCCAGCATCACGTAGCCATTTACAGTGAGTACTCAACAAAGGGCCTGTAAGATGTTAAACTCCTTAAAAACAGACCCTGTGCTTAATCTCAGCTAAAAAAGGCACAAAACAACAGTAATTTGGCACTGGAATCTCAAGACTTTCAACTTGTATCAGAACAGGTTTGCATTAGGAAACTGGACGAGAAGAGTGCCAGAACCAGAGACCCATATCTCATTTATTATGACAGCTGGTAAGTTGATTTGATGAGAGCAAAACACCAACACTGGTAACTACAACAAAGAAAGAAAAGAAAGTACCTTTGTGTTTCATATAATAACTAAGACTACTTCTTTTTAGGCGTATACCTAATATATATACCTATATACCACATATAGTATATAATATATAGTATATAAT
>NW_010194050.1:0-6263 GCF_000695765.1 Mesitornis unicolor | reverse complement strand
CACCCCCCACCCCAACTCCCGGCACCGCGGGCGCGGAACCCTCCCCCTCCCCTACGGGCGGAAAAAACCCGCACCTCCCCGCGCTGGCTCCTGTGAGAGCCCCGCTCTGACAAGTGCGGGGACAAAAGGTTGCGGGATTTATTAATGCGTATTAAGGAGAATCAGGGGCGATCAATAAAAGCCTCATCTACATTCTTGGGCTACTTGGTAATTTTCTTGCTTCTGAAGCTTTTTCAAGAGTTATACCCTCTGTTGCCGTGCACGGGAAGATATTTTATTAACAAATCAATCGAGACTTTGTAAAGGATAAGATTAATAGATAAGATTTAGCATAATGGCGTTCGCGTTATGAATTATTGAAAATTATACTATTGATTTTTTTCCTTGCTGCTATCCGAGAAGGTCAATTTTTGTTTTAACACAAATCGTCAAATATTAGAAGCTAGACTTTTGTCATAACTCGAGTTTTATAGGGAGGCTACATTCCTAAAATTATTTTACAATGCTATCTCCCGATCACCTGGGAAAAAAAGTGGGGTTTTCACTTGCCCTGAATACTGAAAGCATCATAAAGATAATTTCTCCTTCTGTAGTATTGCTCATTAAAAAACATACAGAAACTCATATCGTCACTGCAACTCTTCCAGCAACTTTTTCTTTCCTTTTCTTTTTTTTTAAGAATAAAGATAAATGCATCTGTATTATTTAAAAAAAAAACCAAAACACAACAAACCAAACCACACACACACAAAACAAACCCCCAAAACAACAAAACCTAAGGCAACAGTAACTTTCTACATAGCAAATCAGATTTTTCCGTCCCAACATTTTAAACGTGTCTTATGGTTTTTCTGCCCGCTTCGTGCCCTTATTTACACACGCAGCTATTACACTTTATATAGTGATGGTACAAACTGTTTATTACTTTTTCCTTTTCTTTTTTTTGTTTCTTTCCCTCTCACCTTTTTTTTTTTTTTTAAACTGTTCTCAAACCGGAGTATTTCTTATCTGGGGCTAATGATATCAAAGACTCTCATGCAGATAAAGTGAACTTGTTGATAGTTTTTGTTTCAGATTCATCTGCCTGTTTATTTTGGGCCTTTCCACCATCAAAACGCCCTTTTAGAACCCCAAGAGCGGGCAGCACGTGAAAGGATTTTTAAAAATTTAAATGCATCTTTCGCCCAGCTGAAAACATGCGTTTTCCACCAGCGCAGATTTGAATTTCCCCCCCGTTTCCTGGCATTTGGAGGTTTTGGACTTTACCGTACACTTTACACCGCGGGAAACAATAACCCTATTTAAATTTTCGCTGTGGCAATGAGACAGACCCTTTAAAACCTTATCGCAGCTGTTCAAATACAACATCATTGTCAGGTTAAGAGCCAGTGCCTTTTATAGCGGCAGTCTCCAGCTTCTGGGTCGCCGGAGAGTTTAAATATTACCTTCGTAATATTCGCTGCTTCCTGGCCCTTTCCGCAGCATCCCCCTGCCCGGCGCAGCCCCCTGCCCTCCCCGGGCATGCTTGGCCGCTGCCGAGGGCTGAGCGGCGGAGCGGGCGCCGCGGCGAGGCGGCTCTTTAAGATCATGATCAGAGCCATTGCTAAGATTTGCCTGGGTCCCGGCCGGGTTTAAGGATAGACTGGAAGAGGAGCTGCGCCGAGCCCAGTGCGCTCCCTCCGAGCGCCGCCGTCCCCCCCGCGCTTTCCAGCAATTTCCTCTTCTTCCACAACAGCCCGGGCAACCCACAGAGTTTAAAGAAACAAAATACTCTTTTCCCTGACGCAGCTTAAGGCTCGACTGTTCGATCTAATCAGGAATTTTATGCCCATCAAATGGCTCTTTGATAATCTTTATTTACACTTTAGGAAAAAGGGGTGCCAGAAATATCCCGGCTGCAGGATAGGTTTGCAGCGGGTTTCGCCCAACAGCAAAGTTAAAACAATACGCGAGTGGTGAGCTGCTTTCCACGCCAGTCCCGCTGGTGCTAGGCAGGCTCACTCCTTGGCCCCTGATTAGACATGAGGGCTCTTTGATTTTTTTAAATTGAAAATATGAATTTCCTGCGTGTCACTACACGGAAACTCAACTGATGGACGTGATGATAGTGATTTAAATATCGTATTCAGGACTGGCAAACGGCTCTGTAAGACCCTTCGCTCACGATAAATCATGAGGGTTTTTAAAAACGGGCAGCAATTTTTTATTGAAAATGAACAGTCGGAAAGTTTAAGTTTGATGTAAATAGAAGTTGAATAAACATGCGAGCTCCACTGGGGAACTGGGGACTTAGGCTCTGGGCATTTAATGTCACTGTTGTTTTAAATCATATTAAAATGGAATCAAGTAATTAACATTAATAAATAAATCAATATTGTGGCAATAAATGAGATATACAATCTACATTAATATAAAGGTTTTGCTCTCAGAGCCCCATATTTTTCCAAACGAGGAAGAAAAAAAACCAACCAACCCAACCAATGGGTCCATGCAGATGTAAATTACTGTTTGTAATAAAGCATAGGTGGACATTACAGTTTTCTCCTCTAGCAAATGTCAGGACTAAAAACTTGAGGTTACCAGATGTGGCAGTAGGGCTTAATTTTCACTACCTTATCTTCCCAAACCTTATTACTGGTGATATGATTATTTTTTTTTTCCTTCTCTCAGCTGTGCTGAGAATTCTCATAGTTGCAATTTGCTGTGTTTGTGTCTCATTATGGAAGGGGGATGGGAGAGAGGTACGAAAGAGGCTAGATATTTTGCGGATGCAAAACCAAAGTGACAAAGTAACAAAGGTATTGCGAGAGATATCTTATTTTAAAAACAGGCTGGAACCCAGGAAGCTTTTAGTAAAATTCCTTTCATTTACTCGATTTCAGCATTGTATTTAGGGTGTCTTTAAATGTGCGGTTTGTATTATTTTATGCCACGCTGTTATATTGCAAGGAGATTGAAGAATACTTTTTATGTAAGGAAAAAAAAATTGGCTACATTATTATGTCCTTTCTTCTTTTAATAATGCAACTGTCACGTTGCCCAGATTTCTATGTGGCATATTTTCATAGAAAGAGTCGGCGTCTGGGATGAGGGCTCAGATTCCCTGGGTTTTATTTTTTTTTTTTTGATGGAGGGCGGAGGTGGGGTGGGAGGCAGACATACTGGTGACATTATGTCTTTTCCTTCATATGAAAGCTTATAAAATAAACAAAATAGAACACTGGCCATGTCTTCCGAGATGTTATTTCTGAGCGTGGGGATCGCACAGTGGCACTGACTGTATTCCAGCTTCGCCCCAAGCCCCAGCCCTTCCTCTATTGTATTTCTCTATTTCTCTGGACACAGAAGTGTGTATCTGGGAGGATGTGATTTCTGAGGGTTCAGTGGCCGCCGATTCTGCCCTCAGCCTCGGTTTTGGGGCTGCACATTTATCTTTTGGCAGATTTGAAGTTTAATCAGAAAATGAGCAAACGCCCTCTTCGTTCTCCATAAAGGACAAGCCCAAAGACATTTGGAAATAGCTCACAGACTTTTCTGTTGAAGGGAATAAAATAGAGAAAGGTGGGGGGGGGGAGGAGGGGAGGGGAATATAAATGGTTATAGACTCTCAGAGGATCATCACGTTTACACCGTGATTCAAGAACACAAGAAAGCAGCGCTTCCATATTTCGGTATATATAATTTTTTTTTTTAATTAACAACAGATCCTGGCTCCCATCACTCATTCACGTTCGCTAAGATCGGCCTCACTGTTAATTGCGAGGGGCTCCAGCTCCTCGTATGGAGCCTGATGGGGCTGCGGGTGGTGTGGGCTCTCGCAAGGAGCACTCTCACGCCAAGAAAAACAAACAAACACCAAAACTTCGCGAAACGCTTCCCTCCAGAAATGTGTATCTCCATCGAGAGAGCAGGGCGTTTTCCTCCGGGCTTTCCTCCGGGCTCTGCCTGCGCCTGCAAGGGCTACCTTGGCGTCAGGGATCCCCAGGATTTCACATTCTACACCGCCAGTTTATTGCCGATGAAAAAGGCTATTTCTAGGAAACTGCTAACCATGAACTTCTTAAAACAAAACAAAACAAAACAAAAAAAAATCCCAAAAACAAAACCAAAAACCAACACCCAACCCAACAACCCTGCAGACAAAGTGCCAACAAATTCTATCACGGGAGACGCGGCTTTCAAAAATGCGGAATATGGCTGAGCCAACGTGAAACAGATTTCGATGACTTCTGCAGATAAGCAGAAAGCAGCGAAGTCTTTTCTTTCCTCAAATTCTGACCAAAAGTGCGCACTGAAGGGAAAAAATAAACCAGAAAACTAGAAAAACGGAACATGCTCGGTCACTGGAGAGCGTCCAGGAAATTCATAAGCTTCACTTTAATTTTCTCATCTCTAGTTTCATTTTAATAGATCTCCATAGTGCTTTTAAGGAGAGAGATTTCATTCAGCAATGCCTTGGCAAGGTGATGCTCGGATATTAAAAATATCTTCTTTTTGCTTTAGTCTCTCTGTCTCTCTTTAAAAAAATAAGCATTCTCAGAATCTAACGTTAATCCCGCCTTTAAATAAAATACATTATTAAAATTAAGCTTTCTGTTCCTATGGGTTTATTTAAGAAAAGGCTCGAATAAGCATCGAAGATAAACTATGGAAACGCATGGGCTTTACGTTACTTTTGTTCCATCCACATTAAGGCTATCCTTAAAGAAGTAAACAGATTTTCGTTCTAGGGAACGAATTCTGAATAACACTGTGTTGATTTTTTTTCTTTCTTAAAATTATGCGATTTTTTTTTTAAAAAGCTCGGATGCATGATAAAATATTACGACCCCCTCAAAAAAAAAAAATCTTTTAAAGTAGCATATTTCTCCAGAACGTCGTGGTTATGGGTTATTTGTTTAATAAATCTTTTTGATGCTTTATTTTCTCATTTGGAAGGCTCTGAAATCTTATCGTTACTTATATATTAGATATTTTATTAGCAGCGGAATTATTATTGGGGGGGAATAGGCTTGAGCACCAGGGCGCCGTAAGCATTGGGGGCGCAGGGCGCCCTCCTGTGGCCACCGGCTGCGTTGCAGCAGGAGCTGCCTCCGCTCCCTGCCTCCTCCTCAGCTCCATTTGCTCCCCGTCATGGATTTCCTCCTTTCTTTTTAAATAGAAACTCAAAACGTGCTATCCTCCAGCATTTATGCAAGATTAATGCTAGGGTGTTTCGGTTGCCGCGGCCCTCTTCTGCGGCGTCTTAGCATTTTAAAGGCGTATTAATCCGCTAAAATAGTCTGTTAAAGCACTGCAGGGAACAGAAAATCTAGCGACTCGTTCTCGTCCTGTGGATTAAGGCTAGGGAGAGAGAAGCGAATTTTGCTATAAGATCAGGCGAAATGATTTGAGAAATACTCCGCGACTTTGCGCATTTCTAATTAATGGGCTTTGTGGGGGAAATGCACATCCGCAGAAAAGCTGCACAGAAATATCGTCTTTCTCCCTAATTTCTCAAGCATTTTCTACAGCGCCTGCAATTTTTTTTTAGCGAAAACATTTTTTGTTGTTGTTGTTAGCTAGAAAAAGGGAAATTTGGGGCGTATTCTCGGGACTAGGTAGAGAAAGGCGAGGGAAGCGGGGAGCCCGCCGTGCTCCGGGAGCTCCTTGCACACCGCGGAGGGCTCACCTCGACCCAGCTGGGATTTTCTCTGCGTTATGATCCATTTGCTAATATGGCCAGCTATACGGTAATAACTCTGTGTGTGTGTGGTTGTGCGTGTGTGTGTGAAAGAGGGAGGGAGACAGAGAGGGAGAGAGAGAGTGGGTGGTTGTTGAAAATAACAGAGGAACCTTAAGGCGCCTAATTATTCAGAAAGGTTAAAGGTGATGACCTTGACATTTTGGAAGTTCAAAGGCATACACTTACGTTTTTCTTGCTAAAGGGTTTTTTAAAAAAAATTTTAGTCATGCCTCCCTCCTCTTCCCTTTCTCGATTTTTTTGAATTCTCAGGCTTTTTCTGACTTATCTGGGCACTTTTGCCTTCCCTGCGAGCAAGCTAGCAAGAGCCACTTCGTCCTATTCAAAAAGGGCAAATTCTTTTCTCACTCCTCGCCTTTATTGCACATTGCGGAAATCTCTTTTTCACCCTCCAGAAGGTGTATAATATAACCCAATTAAGCTGTTTAGAACCTCGGGTTTTATGGTGTTGTCTAGACAGTTCAAGGTTTTGTAAACAGCCCAGCCAGGTCACGCAAGATAAAGCGGCGAGGAGCGGAGC
>NW_010194049.1:19450-33043 GCF_000695765.1 Mesitornis unicolor | reverse complement strand
TCTGTGATTCTGTGATTCTGTGATTCTTGTAGTCCAATTGTACATTTGTTTAATCTTATCCTTCAAGTTCTGTAACAGATACAGCCTTAATTTATATATAGATAAAACTGTACTGGTGATAATGAAGACTGTAAAGGTGACGTGGAGTGAGCGATTATGCTCTGCCTTGTAGCTATACTGCCATGAGATTGTTTACAGCATGAGCTAGAGCTATATTCTTTTAATAGATGAGTTTTTCTCCTCCCCATCTCATAATGCTTGCAAAGAACTAGCAAGTTTTTTTCCAAACCTCTTAGTGCCATTCCTACACTTAGTATAAGCTTGCACAAAGCTTGCTCTCTGCATATTTTTTTTTTAATAAACCATTACTTTCAGGCCCCATCAGCTAAAAGCATCACAAGCTCAGTCAAATTCCACTGTGGTTTCTGTTAAGGCAAGTGGGAGCCTTATCCCCTGAGTCCTTGAGCTGCTCAGTAGTATTCCGGTAATTTTAAACTGGGAACTCCTGGGCTTCATTTCCTTCAAGGAATTTGCTTGAAGATAAGTTGCTTGTGTACCTTCTTGCACAGTTGTTTTATTTTGAGTTTGCTTCTTGGAACCGCCATTGTGAGAGATCTCTTTTGTAACTGAGCCTCTTTTCTACCCATCTATATGCAGAAAAACAAACACCCTGACTTTTGCCACACAATACTAAATGCATGTTGCACTGCAAGTATTTACAATTATGTTACTAGGTTTTTTAAAGTTGATTTAGTTTCAAACCAATCAAGATTCTGAAAGAGAGTCTTAATGTGTGAACTAATTTTTTTTTTAATCTTGTTTCCTACACAATGATTGTGTAACCTCTTTTGGAATAGGAAAAGCTGAGCCTGATCCAATCCAGGAAATTATTAAAGCATGTGCTTAACTTTGAGCATTAGCTGGCTGGAAAAAAAAAGACGAAGTTGCATTTGAAGGAACTATCAAATGCAGAAGTACACTGGATTTATTTTTCTTTTTGCTTTAACTTCCTTCAGATGTAATGAGCCTTCAATGACAGGAGGAAGAAAAAAAAATGGGCAGGATAATGTTTAGACTGATGTGGTCCTGTTGTTCTGCTTTCACTGCTGCTCAGTGCAGTAAAGTTGAGGAAAGGATTAGAAGTAGTCACTGTTCTCTGAAGAAACGCTGATTCGGCACCCTCTGAAACCATGCGTGGCACGGACAGCCAGAAGCAGGGAGGTTAATTCTGCCCCCATTTACTGTGCACTCTGGGATCGCTGTATCATTGCCATTCTAATGGGGGTTTTTTGCCATTGAGCGTGCCTTTGGATCTGCCTCTGGAATTAGGGTCATGATGGTGAGAAAGCAGATAACGAGTACCTAGTTTTGAATTACTATTTACGGTGACCTTAGATTAGTTGGTCTTGGAGAATTACTGAAAAAATATTTGACTTTATAGATTAATGTATATATTTTTTAATGCATTGCCAAAGTCTTACTAAATGAGTAGAAGCTAAATACATGTGTTGAAATGCAGCTTAAGACCCTTAAAAATGTCAGATTCCAAATAACAATAAATTGAATAAGACCAGTCTGAATTTAAAGTTTATGCCATTTTTAAAAATGAAATACTCTATTTTTTATTAATTCTGTATTCTCTTTGGCTGTATACTTGATACTTGCTGTAGATGGAAGCTAAATATGTATTCTCAAACTAACTGATGTGTAATCAGTCTCTGTATTTGGCTTTTAGTAATCAAACCTTTGGATTAAGATATCTCGCGATCATTCTGAAGCCGATTTATTTCTTTTCCTTTTTTTTTTTGAGAGGGAGAGAAGCTGAAATAAAATGTGTGTTTATATATGTATATATGTCTGTGTATATATACACAAACATACATACACACTCTAAAATTTGCATAACAGCTATTTTTGTATTTTGGTAATCCTGTGACAGGTTTTTTGTTCCACTCAATTTATAGCTACAGAATGGTTACTGTTCTCCAGTGGCCTTATTTATTTAGGAAACTTAGCTGAATGTGTCATATAGTGGAGATAATCTACCCTCTCTAGTATGCAGGAATAAATTAGTGGAGATAATCTGTTCTCTCCACTACCCAGGAATGAATAGTGTATATATGAACTTGTGTGACTCCCACAGCCATAGATCATGTGAAAAAATTATAGATGGCTTTCCTATATTTTAAAGAAACTCTTAAATCTTTGTCTGGCTAGTGTCAATATTTTATTGGAAGTGCTATCAGTCCGGTTTCTGTTCTCAGTAAGCACAGGTTAATAGAAGTAAATAAACTCTGTGATAAAGATGCTTAGCACACTGCCATTATCAGATTTGGGCTTTTATTGAGGAAATTGTTTGAGTAGACATCTGAAGTATTTGCATTGATAAAGCTTTTTTCAGTGAAAAAAAAAATAAATCTTAGTTTCCTGAGAGACTTATGTATGCGTGTGTGAAAAGTGTCCTTTAACATAATGCAGTTTGCAGAACTGCTGCGTAACAATCACTCAGTTGAAAAAATGCATGAGAGAGTATTCCTCTAAACCAGAATGGACAGTTCTTATTTAGAAAGCTTTGTAAATTATAAGAAAAAAATTATTCTAAACCTATTCTGTGTACCGAGTGGCAGGATTTAAAAAATAGATCTTAACTCTTAAATAATAATCTTGAGGAAAGGGACAGATGCAGTATTCTTGCTGGTGTTGCAAAGCAGGTGACAGAGGAAAGAGAGAGGAACTGGGGGACTTGCAACAGGTCCTAGGCCTAAGTAAATTTAAAATAAGGCTGGTTGTTACTTTTAATGGCAAAGTACCACGATGTGGCTGAAACACAAGTGAGAACACTGTCAATTATATATTAAGGAAGTGAAGTAGTTCACACGAAATCAGTGTAAGACGTCCATTATGTACGTTTTTTTATTTCAGAGAAAGTGCCACATTTTTCATCTACACTTGGAAATGATTTTTTTTTTTGTCAGATGAGGAAGTAATTCTTCACAGTGGAATATCTTGATAAATGCTTATGGCAGAAATATCCAGAAAGCCAGAAGAATGCATGGCTTTTTTTTTTTTCTCCTCCCTGTTAGATTGCATAGCAGATGAGGTCTCTGTTTTGTTCTCAGATATCATGGAGGAATGGAGAATAAGATTAGTAACATATTAATTGCAAGTACATGTCTGGAGAAAAAGCAATCTACGTAAACCAAATAAATTCCTATGTACTCTTTCATCTCCCTTCAGGTGCAGGAAAACCACCTATGTATGGAGACTACGAAGCTCAGAGACACTGGCAAGAAGTTACTTACAATTTACCCATCAGGCAGTGGTACGTAACGCTATTGTAGTTCAGGTTACAAAAACTTTGGTTTGTATCTTTAATGCACCTTTAAGGTCTCTCTGCAGCACCTTCTAAAGTTCTCTGAACTATTCTAAAAACCCTTTTGTAGTAATATAATATCACCCTCCTCTTAGACTCAGGTACCATTTTCTTTACACACACACACACACACACACAAAGTAAAAAACCCTAAAATTTGGAACTTTGACTTGCTAGCTAAGAGCTTGTGCAACAAAATATTTTGACTGGTAGGTTCCTCTGTTGTGAAGCTCCAGCTTTGTTTTGAATTGACTAGAAACACCAGGAAGCAATTTTTTAGCAGGCGTTTTTAAGAGATCATAGACAAGCTTTTTCTCCTGGCTTTAGAAAAACAGTTCGGCTTCCTGAGCTCCAGTTCTCTAATGCACAAAAACTTTCATGATTGCCAGCACTGACAAAACCAAACTGAACGCTGCTTATCTCCCCTAAGCTGAACAGCTCAGGCACGCCAGTAAATGCGGAGACTTCAGAGCTTGTGCTGGAGGCACTGGTTGCCTCTTTTTTTTACTTTTTTTTTCACCACCTTTTCCACACCTATGCTCTTAATACAGATTTTAAAATGTGGGTGCCTGGAATTTGGATGTAAAGATAGTGAACTTAATTTGTACAGATCTCTTAAAACAGTAGGAAAATTACTCCAAATATTTTTTTTATTTTTACATTACTCCTAATATTCCTTAGAGCCTTCATGGAATTGTAAAAGTTATATAGATATATATATATATGTATATGTATATATATATATATGTGTATATATGTGTGTGTGCGTGTGCTACAACACAAATAGGCATATATTGGAGCTCCAGGTCATCTCCCAATAGGGACAGTGACGCTCTGTTTATCTAACATAGTTTTTTCCTCGGCTGTCTGTTTGGGAACAGACTGATATGACAGAATACAAATTCAGTTGTATTTCTGTAAATATATGCAGGGCCAATTCTGAAAGTATGGCACTCTGGAACTGCAGTCCACTATATTGTCACCTCAGATCATCTATACTGTCATTCTCTTCTGTGTTTTTCTGGGATATCCAAACCCCTCATTGTGCCAAAGTTGGGATAATGGAGAGCTGACATGATAGGAGAGTGGGCAGCTTCGATCCACTCTGCTACGCGAAACTATATGTACTTAAAATTGAGAGTCATTATTGCTAGGCATTCCCAGGGGCCAAATTAAGCTATATTGCAGGCTGGGTTTAGCCTGTGGGCTGCCTATTGGGAATCTCACTTTTGTTGTGTTTGCTCTTCGTTTTATTTATACCGGGAGTTTTTTGGATTGGGTCTGCTTTGAGAATTAAACCTCTAATACAGCGAAGTCACATTCAGTCTTGGGTGTTTGGAAAAGAACATCTTGGCTGACATGCAAGGGATTACATTCTGATGCTAAGCTTTGTTTCCCTTCCTGTATTATAGAAATACGCAGTGTGAAAAGATGTTATACTCTGGTAGGTAAAAATAGTGTTCAGATTTGAAGTTGAGATTCTAAGCACTTAGAGTGCTGTTACTTGTGTAGGATTCAGAGAAGCCATCTATGCAGCAAGCATGTGTTCTTCAGTAAATTTGTCTAGATATATACAGCGAGAAGCTCTCTCATGAGGACACAGTCCTGTAAGATCTGTTGATCTTTTCACAGATTTAATTATCATGTTTCCTGTTAAACAGGCATGTGTAGGTAATACACTTGCATGTTCCATGCTTATTTTCTTTGATCCAAAAAAAAAAATATACTGCAGTAAACTAAAGTATGGTTTGTACTTAGTTTCCTTCTGTGATTGCTCTGAGCCGAAGGTCAGAACTTAAATATTTACTTTTTATATTGTTCTTTACAGTCTTGATACCATTTATTAAAGGCTACTTTAAGAACATCTTTTCTTATTATACTGCTAATTAAAACTGTGAAGGCTTTTTTTGCTAAATATTACTGGGTATAGGGGGTTTTTTGTGTTGAAACTGTGACTTTATTGAAAGTAAAATAAAATAAATTACAAAAGTGAAAAGTTTACTACTAAGTTGCAGACTATTACAGTCTGCATGAAGAATCTGAACTCCCTTGGCATGACCAGTCCTGAATTGCAGGATGAGAAGCAGAGATGCAACTCAAAGAAATACGATTTATCATCAGTTCATCAGATACTTCAGGCAGCTCATTTGGAATTCAAGAAATATAATTTACTGTAATAAATGTCAAAAAATGGCTGCATTTGAAAAGAGAGAGACTGGAGAAGTGAAGAGCTTGCGCCTTGGCTGTTAGAGTAGACTGGTCAGTGTGGTCTGATGCCTTATTTTTGTAACTTCTGTTTGCCTTGGGTAAAATGTGCCATTTCTCATGTGGAGTTGGTGACTGAATTCTAACCGCTGCCAGCCTTCTGGAGAAATCCTAACACAACATCGTTACGGATGAGAAAATCCTTTATTTTCTTGCATGGGCTGCCTGAGTTTTAAGGTAGAATTTAGGTAAAGTGGTTATGGCTGTCGTACCTGATGGAGGCTCACAACCTCAAGTTGGCTGTTCAGGAGGTTTTACTCTGATAATTTGGTGTTGCCTTCTAAGGAACTTTTTACCCTCCTGACTCCTACGTTCATGCTGACAGCATTGCCTAGGTGCACCTGCTGTGACATAGTTTTCTTCCAGACCTATGTCGCTTTTTGTTTGTGTAATATCTTTTTGCCAACGTTTTCCACTTCTGTTCCGTTGCTTTCCAGCAGTATAACTTCCATTTTTCAGAATTTTCATATTAAGGTCTGTTGAGCAGAAGCACTTCTCAGCTTGCTATATTACAGTGTAGAAGAGTAGCAGATAAATTTCAGCTATTCAGAAGTCATTGTCACATATTAAAAGTCCTGTCCAAGTCCCGTAAAAAAAAGGGAATCTTGGAAAATATAAGTAAAAAATCACTAGTGAATTCAGTTTCTTTTGAAATTTCCTTTTAACTGTGTTGGTTTTATTTTCTTTCTGGCAAATCTGGACTAATTGACATGTGTGAAAAATGTAGGTTTGGTTTGTATTTTGAGGTGAGGACCTGCGACACCACATAAACAAATCTAGAGCTACAGTAGATGTGTACAACTATTTTTGTGCAGGCTTTGTCTTATTCTCTGGATTTTTGTCAAACTGTTCACATTAAGGATTTCCCCTCTCCAGGTCAGAAAGCTCTAACAGCTTTAAAAAAATCTTCTGTTTTGCAAACACAAGGGAATGTGCTCTGAAATCACTTGGTTTGTTGCTTGAGATCTATTTGTCTAAAGTAAAATTAAGCAGATACAGAAGTTGCTAAATTCCTTTTGAATTTTGAATATGGTGATAAAAATATTTGGTTTAATATTTTTAATTTTTTTTATAGGTACTTCAATACAAGTGATAACAACCTACTGTACTGGGGCCTTGATTATCCACCTCTTACTGCCTATCACAGTTTTCTGTGCGCTTACATGTAAGTTCATTATTTTAAAAATTTCTGTGGTATTTTCAAATTTGTCTCTTTTAGTTTTCTTTTATTTTCTTCCCTTCCTCTCCTGAGGAGAGAAACTGTTTGTTAAAAACTACCAATCTGAGGCAGCTGATGAAATGAAAAGTATCGTTTGCCAGTTTAAAGCTAGGAGAATAAATTTTTAGGTGTATCCCTGTTGCTTAAAACTGCTATTTTTCTGTCTTGTAATTATTGCATAGGAGACTGAAGGGTTACGTTGTTTTGTCGCTTGTGGGGTTTTTTGTTTGTTTGGGTTTTTTTGCCAAGCCCTTAAATTTTAGCAGATTTAGTCATGACTTCAGTTTTTACCTTTCCATGCAAGCCGCTGTTGGATCAGTGATGCACAGAGAGAAGTGCTGTAGGAATTGGGTGCATCGCATGGGAAACCTCTCTTGTGTGGAGAGCCCCAGTGACATTTGATGACTGGATATCATGTAAATAGATTGCTGTTATTGGAATACTTTTTCCACAAGGGCTTTACTGCTGTTGGAATGAGACTTGGGGAATAAGAATGTAGGTTAAAGTGCACAAGCACAGCTATGTGGGGCATCTGTGTGAACTGTAAATGGTTTATATTTAATACTTGAGTATGAAAGGTATTTACAATTGTTTTTTTTAAAAGTCAGTGGAACCACACTGAAGGTGGTTATCTTGTACTAATAAATATTGCATTCCATTTTTACTGTTTTCAAAGATTATTTTAATTGTGAAATAGCAGCTAAAGTCTATATTGTAAACTGAAACAGTGGTGAGGAAAGTCTTGCATTGATCACTATTGCTCTTTGAAATATTTCTTCTCATTCATCTTAATTCTTGGAATATGCTCCTGTGCATGTCATCTTTATTGCTGAAGGGAGTGTAAAGGGAAATGAGAACTGTCTAAATTTTGATGTGTCTGTACTTTGTTTTACAGTGCAAAGTTAATAAATCCTGATTGGATTGCTCTGCACACATCTCGGGGGTATGAGAGTCAGCCACATAAGTTATTTATGCGTACAACAGGTAGGAAAATCATATTTCCTTAGGATGATCCTACAGATTTGTCTTGCTTACTAATTTAGCATGTTTAATACCATGTAGTTTCTCTGTCTTCACCAGTTTATGCTCTGTTCTTTGACTTGGGTGGCTTTGCAGGTCTGGTTATTAACCAGACTCCTCTGTTCTATTCTGCCATCATTTATGAAATCAATAAATATAAAATTTACTAACAAATTTTCATCCAAATTGGTTCAGTAAAACTCTGAAACAAAGATTTTGTTGTTGTTTTTTGGTAGCATAGAACCATTTTTTGATTTTTTTAAATAGTATTGTTCTTTTCCCTTCCATTCTGATAGATTTGCCTTTCATTTTCAGTTTAGCTTGGTTTTTACTGTAAATTTATTTTGTATGTAGACTGGCATTCACAGCCTCCTAAAGTCTCAGAGATCTTTCTTATGAGCTGTTATACTTTATCTGAAAAGGGAATATATTTGATATTTGAAAATATTTTTTTCTTGCAAAAGGTCACTGCTTTCTATAGAAAACTTCTGTTAACAAAAGAGTAAAAATGTATTTTACTACTTTTTTGCCTAAATTTCATTTTCCTGCAGTCACTCTTCTGACCATTTGATAAGTGTGAACTGCTTCTACAAAGAAAAGGATAAAACAAATGCAGAAAAAAATTTGTAGATAGAGCTACTGAATTAAGTTATCAGTAGGACAGCAAATGTGGCCAGTGAGCTCTTGTTCTCTCAGCAATGGCAGGTGCCATATTACTCTGTTACCGTTTTCTTTTTGAATCTGTCTTTTGCTTAACGTAACAGTAGAGTTCCACAAAATGCTTTTGGATTGTAATGGCAGAATTTGTTATTCATCAATAGCTTTTCTGTACTTCACAAACTTCTCAGTCTAGTCTCCAGTAATTGATTGAATTGGGAAAAAAAAAATCACTAGAACTTAATTACCCTTGAAATGGTCTTTATTAATTTTGAAATCAACTTACTTGACAAACCCCTGATGGTTCTAGGAGAACTGATAAACACTTTTTTAACAATAGCTATTAGAAGAATGTGTTAAAATAATTCAGAAAGGTCAATGTCAGCTGTTGGTTTTAAACCTTTATTTTAAGTGTCAGTGTATTTGTTTTGCTAATGCCTTGGGTATATTTGTTTAATGGTGGCTTAAGCCTGCAACAATTCGCCACTGAATAACTGATATCTTTAAACATTTTCTTCTAAAGCCTGTGACTAAAAAAAGGCAAAGCATACTTTCCCTCTTGGAGTAATTGCATGTTTTCTGAAACCGGTTTATAGAAATAATCTGAGAATTAATTAATTAATTAATTTTGGGCAAGTGAATTTGCTCATTCTGCTTTCTTGTCGACCCTCTTACATACATTCCCTGTAGGCAGATGATCAAATAACCAAATAACTGGTGTTAGTTTTTGTCCCTGTCGCTAGTAATCCACATTGGAGATTATAACAATCTAGAGCTTCTTAATTATTTGTCTTCTAACCACTTGACTGCTTCTAGTTGTAGCTGATTTCTGTTGAGAATTAAGAATGCCTTCTCTCATTTCGGCATGTGAGGAACTAAGAGTGTGCTCCCTTATTGACTGAGGCCATGCCAGAAGCCAAAACAGCTGAACATGTGGAAGCAGCAGCTTTTGGACATCAGAAATGATAGCGTCAGAAACATTAACAAGATCAAATTCTGTAGACCTGTTTCTTTTTGTCCTTTGAAGTGAAACTACACAGTTTATTCTAATTAAGGACTTTCTGATATTTTAATATTTATTTGCTTAACTTTTTCCTTGTCCTTCTGAAAACAATTGGGAAAAAAATAGCTTTGGTGTAACTGCCAAACCTGAGTGATCTTTAAAACAATGAAACATACTGTAACACGATGTAAGACAATAGAGAAGCATATTTAGGTGAAACTAGCTACACAACTTTTGAACTGCAGTTGAACTGAAGGACTAAAGTGAAGTGCAAACACCACATTCAACAGGTAGGCAACTAGTCACACTCCGACACAGTGTAGTTACTATCGTCTTCAGGGTTTTTTTTACCCCTAAAACAACTAAGAAGTGGAGCATCAAGAAGTTAAAACTATAAGCAGAGTCAAATATTCACAATCCAGATGAAAAGACAGAACCTTAATAGCATTAAGCTGAGGTATGTGGGAAGATTCTAACGTAAATTTAATCTTTATTTTTCAGTGTTTGTTGCTGATTTGCTGGTTTATATTCCTGCAGTTATTTTATATTGTTTTTCCTTGAAAGAAACATCTACTAAAAAGAAGGCAAGTATCTGGTGTAAATTAGAGGGAAAACAAAAAGAAAACATACTGTTAAAACAGGATAGAAATGTAACAGTGTAAGAGATAATTAAAATATAGAATATGGCGATGGCTTTAATTGCTGTAAAATCAGTATATCTCATTCTAAAGGCTTTTCAGATTAAAAAAAAAAGCCATTAACTTATCTTACAGCAATTATAACAGTAACAAGATGCTCTGAAGTTTAGTAGCGATGATCTCCTGAGTTTTATTTCTTTCTGAATTTATTACTTGGGTAGTAAACACAAGATTTGTGCTGAGATATGGGGGAATCTAGGAACTGCTTTGTCTTGCACGTTCCTTATGGTAGAACAAATACTTTCTGGAATAAGATGTCTTCTGATTTTTTTTTTGAGTGGTTCCAAGGTTTAAGATGGGTGTGGGTGATCTTTGAACTGGTTGGCAAAGGACAGTCTGGTTTCCATTTAGTATTTTCTTATTTATGGAAGATATTTATCCATTTTTATTCCTCAAAATATTACTGACAGAAGATTACTTGTAGGGAAGAAATTCCTACATCTAGGATGCACCATGGAGGGGCAATGTTTTGTACTGGAGAAATAGGGTAGATTCCTCCGTCTAGTGTCTGACTTAGAAATAATTATTTTCTCCTCTCTTTTTTTTGATCCAGGTTTCCAGTGCTCTCTGTATTCTGCTTTACCCAGGCCTCATTCTTATTGACCACGGACACTTCCAGTATCCTTGTTCTGCAGTGAAGTGAATTTCCATTGACGAAGCAACACTGTTCCTCAGTGCTTGTCGTTAGCTGGGCAGAGGTTACTTTTGTATATGAAGTCATCTGAAGAACTTCAGCATATCCCAAAGCAGAGGTGTTAAAGAAAACTCTAAGGCTGAAATATATTGGAGATAAATAGTTGATATTGGGACAAATCAATCCAAACATGAATAGCATTCTTTCTGTGCCTCAAGCTCCTATTTCTGTCAGTCACTTTATTGCAGAAAACGTCAGTGCTACTGTGGCAGTGGAAAGAATGATGGCTTTGTGCCCCTGTGATTTGTGTTTGGAGAGGAAAATAATCTCAGGTCTTCCTGAGATGGCAGAGGAGTGCAGCGAGTGTAGTTGTGTGAAATACTCAATTCTGTGAAGTGCCCCATTCTGTCTTTACCATTACTTGAGTTCGGATTAACTTCACTTAGTGCCTAACCACTTAAAAGCTAGACATCAAAAATATCAGTTAGGCCGTCAGAGCTAACTAGTCAATACTGGTAACAGACACCTTCACAGGTGGGTCTTTTTAAATAAGATTTTTGTTTATATACTTGTTTTGCACATCAACAAGCTAATGCCATTAGTTGACTCCTCCAGGCTATGTTGCTCAGTGCCATTGAGCCAGAGGAAGACAATCCTGGAGTTGTGATAAATGTAGATATTTATTCCAAGGAGATACTGAATCTCAGCATTTACTACTAAATCAAGTTTTGACAATCAAATAGTTTAGTGGTTCGTGGTTTCCTTCCTAGAGAGTGCGTGATGAACTTGGAAGAAAATAAGTCTTAGAAAGCAAATTTTGAAGGAAAAAATTCATAATGCTGTTGAGTTACAGATCAGGAATTCTGACATTCTATTTTTGGCCTCTTTAAAGATGTTGATCATCTGGAGACATCACTTATAAGAAAGGGGATGGGAATAAATGCAGTTCATCATAGGTGGGAGAAGCTGGTGGCCAGAAGAAAGCACAGGGTTAGTTTTCTAATAATTAAAAGAAATACAAAGAGGAAGGCAGTTATCTGCTCCGTGTGTCTTGTGTTGGGCAGAGCAAGAAGTAACAGCCCTAAGTTACCGTAGGGAATACTTGGGGTTTTTTTAAATATGTGGAAAAAAATCTTTTGAACCTTAATTCCAGTGAAACACTGGAATAGGTTGCCTGTGCGTGTTGTGGAATCCACAGCATCGAGGTTTTGAAGAGGAGGGTGAGCAAACCTGATGCTGGGGTGACAGAGGTGTAGCAGACCCTGTGGTGATGCAGACGGATGCCCTGCGTGGTCTCCTCTGGTCTCTCCCAGCCCTGGGATTTCTCCGTGAGTAACTCTGCGATCTGTGACCAGCTCCTCAGAAGTCAATAGATTTATTTAACCTTAACTGCTGCTGCACGGCTCTGCAAGATCAGAGCCTTTTGGTACAACAATTTGTTGATGTGATCTCAAATACACGGTGCTTTTGAGTGGGCTGAGAATAACATCAACAATTGATTGTGTTGTCAGGGCTATTTATATTGACAGAGAAAACAAAATACTGTGAAATTTCTGACAATACACATGTGTCTTACTGGTTTATCTCACACAAAAATAATAGTAAAAACTAAAGGTAATCTTTTGTTGCAAGTTAATAGTAAGTGTAGCTTAGTCTCTTCAAACTATTGAGCTTGGGAACCTGTTCTCAAAATCGTAAGGAAGTAACGCTGTTTGTCCTCACATTTGCCTGTGCAGGTGTTGAATCAAACCTTGGAAATACCAAAATTACACTTTAAATACAAGTAAAATTATTTGTGAACAACATAGTCACAACTGACAACGTGTTGTAAAAACTGATGTGGAAAAACTAATTTTGCATGCTATTTTACGCTTGTCCTTAGGACACTTACTACTGATTTCCAGTACTAAGATGAGTATCCTGTCCTTGACGTGAAAAACCATATACAACTCAGTGAGCCTTGGCTTTGCCTTGTGGGCTGTCATTTGTTTGTCGTATGACTGGGACCTTTTGGGGTCAGTGGCATTTTGCCTGGCCTTAAATTATAAGCAGATGGAGCTCTACCATTCTCTGCCCTTTTTTTGCTATTTACTTGGAAAGTGCTTCAAGAAGGGACTGAAAGGAAAGGGGTAAGTGGCTTCAAACCATTTTCTTTCTCAAGAACACACCCAGGCAGCCTGGCATTGAGTGTGATTTTCCTTATTTGCATGGGCATTTCTGAATTAATTTCTAGTGGAAGATGCTTACCTTGTTGTAATGTATTCCTCTCCTGCAAAATGAACGTTTATTGTTGAGATCTACATTAAGTATTTCAACTGAAGAGATGGTAAAATCTTTTAAGGCGTCCTTTCTTAGTGTTCTTTGTTCTGTAAGCTAAATGAAATACAGGGTGCAGTGGGCATCCAGATTAGACTGAGAGCAGTGGTTCTGTGGTTCTCATGGAGTTGTTTGTTCTTATCTGGGGATAATTAGTTTTTTCTGGGATACTGGTAGCTCGTTTTATTTAATTCGTTATATTCAGTTCTATATTTCTTTTAAAAACAGGTTTGTTATATAAACCAAGAACTGACTCATTACCAGTAACTTGGATTTATCTTTTCTGATGTAAGCTTTTCTCCTTCTTGCAGATTAGTATTGTTAACTAAAATAGCAGGGACCGTGGTGGTTTCCTTTGCTGTCTGCTGGCTGCCGTTCTGTACCGACATGGAGCAAATCATGCAAGTA
>NW_010194049.1:6914-19419 GCF_000695765.1 Mesitornis unicolor | reverse complement strand
CTCTTTCCCATTGACCGAGGCTTGTTTGAGGCATGCATGTTTTCTTCTCCCCACCCCGTTCTAAATGTTCTGTATTCTTAGATCCCTTGAGAAACCTTCAGTGTGACCTTTAGGGATTTCATGTGGGAGACACACCACAGAACTGGAAATCTGAGATGGCTTCTTCAGCAGTCCCTTCTTGCCAGTTATTTAATCCAGTATTTAACCCCAGCTCAGCTGGCATCTTCCAGGATATTATATGAGTAGACAACACATATCCCATCATCAACCCCATACTTCAATCCATACATTTTTCCATTGAAATAGATTCCATAGAAATTGACAGTGTCAGAAGATGCAACCTTAAAAGTAAACAGCTTCAGTCTCTGTCTTTGGTTCTGCTCAGCTATTCTCAACAGGATTCATTATTTAAAATAATTAATTTAAAATAGTGGTTTGGGTGCAAACTTCCTTTTTCACACACCTTTTATTTTCAGTGCAAGTTTGCTCAGTAATTTCCAGAAGTTTTAGGCCAGTTTTGCTTTTACGTTTCCTCAGGCTATGGGCATTTGCATGCTGCAAGGTGCTGAGTACTGCAGCCTTAATCCGGTCAAACAATTACTCATTTACCTGCTGCTGACGCCTCAGGAATCTCGCTGATAAAAGAAAATGCATTTCTCTCACAAGTAGCAGTGAGTTGTTGCTGTTAATTAGGGCATGAGTCTTAATATTGCACTTTTAAAAGGAAATTCCCAACTTCAAGTTTAACCAATAAAACGAAGCTTTGAATTTCCAGGTTTTGATGTCACAGGGATTTATGCAAATACTTGCATAGTTTGATTAATCTTAAATTTTCTTTTAATCTTCTTTAGATACATAATAATATCACAACTGGTGCTTTTTTCTTCGAAAGTTAATGCTGATGTGCAGTGGTACAGAAGTGTTCTCTCCCCTTCACAAAAGACTTCCCCAGCCCCCCAAAAAACCAGTGACCCTATTCCTTGGGAATTATCTGGAATTCGTAAATAAAGAGTTTTGGTCACTACGCTTTTTATTCAGTACCAACTTTAAAAATAAAATCTGCAAACAGCAATAACAGATAAGTCTGAAAGAGCTGAAGGATTTTAGTCTAATATTAGCCCAAATATTTTCTGGGTTGATGAGGGGAGTGACTCGCTGGATGCTAATCTAGATAAAATGAGAAATTGTCCACGTAAGCAATGCACAGTAAATTTATACTAGAGTGCGTGTAACAGGTTCTTTGAATCGGTTCCCATTTAGAGAAGCGGTAACAAATGCCGATGGCTGTAAAACGCTATTGGTGATGAAGTGGGCGTTTGCCGGTGCTGCCAAAGCCTGCGCTCACTGTAATCCTGGGCAGATTTGAAGCGCATACCCCGTGCTGTCGGGGAGCGTGGGGAAGGTGGCTCAGTTGTTGGTGCTGGTGGCTTCCTGGCTGTTATGTCTACACAGCTGTGGCTCAAGCAGCTGTTTAGGGATGAGTTTCAGGAGCGTGATAGCTGTAGTTACAAATTTAATTTTGAAAGTGATCCTAGCACAACTGCTAATGTCTTTAGACTTCTTGATTTATTGGAGGTTAACTCTGTCACTGCTAGCGAGCAGTGAGCACAGCTAAATACATTGGGGTATGCCATGAAATGTGGCAGTGTACAGAATGTCTTCACGTTTGAAAAAGATTCATGGGTGCCACTCTTTAATAGAGGACGGAGTTTCAAAGCCTTATTTTCCCAAAATGTGTGATCTCATGGGTTAAGAAGCAGCCTCATGTGCTGAAGAACTATTTCTCAGTTATTTTAGAAAATGTTTTGAGTCTCTTGAAACTTTCCTTTTGTTGAAGATCAGAATAATTTAAAGTACATCTAAGAATATGATGTGTATCTGCCAGTGTCTTTTTGCAGTATCACGATAAAATCCCCCACCTTCCAAGCCCCATTGTTGTCACAAACACAAGTTTAAACAAATACAGTTATCACTAATCACCCTTTTTTCCTTCCAGGACAAAGTAGCCAATATTTGGTGCAGTCTAAGTGTCCTTATAAAGATAAAGAATATAGTATCACCTCAAACTCAACTAAAACTTAGGTAAGACATAACTGAATGCTTTAGGTAGTTTTTTATCTGCATTATTTTTTGCAAAATGAGTAATTTTGGTCAAAGAATTATGAGAAATTGTGTTTAAAATAATGAAAAAATGTTTTCTTTTCTACACTGTTCTTTTCTCCCAAGTGATAAGGGTTTCCCCAAGTACTGGTAGAAATATTTATGACTGAAAAATTTCCTGCTTGTTTATATAGTGATTTAAGCTACTTGGTTAAAACTGAGTTTAAATTTGCGTGCATTTCTCTTCAAAGTTACCTCTTTTAGTACTCTTAGAAATCAGAGTTCACAGTTCTGGTTTTTTTGCCTAAGTAAAAATTCAGAGTCATAATTCCAGTCTAGGTCTACAGGGTCTGAAATATTAAAGGAAATACTTTATTCCGTTTTTGAAAGCGTTTACGTCAGTGGAGCCCATTTAGTGCTCCTCTCCTGTGATTGAGTCTCCTTGAGTGATTTTTGTACTTCTGAAAATTACAACTGAATACCTAACTTACATCGTTTTCAGAAGTGATTATATGATATCCTGGATGTAGTTACTCATGGATTAAAACCGTTTTTCTTACAAATTCCTTTAGTTTTGCTGTAACGTTCCTGAGCCTGCTTCCTACTTGTATAAAACTGACTGTCCAGCCTTCTCTCCGAGGATTTAAATTTGCTTTGGTAAGTGTCTGCCTTTGATTACTCTTTGGTTTACATCCACCACTGGGCAGTGGCGTGCTAACAACTTTAAATGCCATCCTGTCTCTCCTGAAGAGATTGGTTA
Organism: Mesitornis unicolor; assembly: GCF_000695765.1. NCBI lineage: Eukaryota > Metazoa > Chordata > Aves > Mesitornithiformes > Mesitornithidae > Mesitornis > Mesitornis unicolor. The sequence goes on along the minus strand of NW_010194049.1, from coordinate 16,559 downwards.
AAAAATATTTTGCTATCGCAAATCCAGGGGGGGTCTGACCTGTCTTTTAAACCCAGGCTTTTTTCCTTAGCCTCGATTTTCTTCCTTTAATGCTGGATTTCTGCTGTCTTCCTCTGAAGAGTCTTTAGAAGAGTCCGTACACATTAAAGCCTCCTAGAGAGTTGAAATTTCTCCACTTTTTGTTTAGCTTCCAAAGTGTTAGTTTTTCTCACTGCATTGGCTGCAGAATTGAATAATAAAATCCCAAGAAGGACATTGTAAGCTCATTAGCTGTTTGAAAAGAAAAAGATGCTGTTTTCCCAAATGTTTGTCTTTCCTTGGTCGTATCATTGCATTTAAAACGTTAACATGACTTGCAAAACTCAGTTTTCCTTGAATTCAGAATAATGTGGAGCTCGCTCTAAGGTTTCAAGAGTTACAAGGTAACTCGTATTTTTAATTTTATGTGAGTACTTATGTGAAAGTTTATCACAACATTGCCTAAAACTAACACATCCTGTTGAAGAATCGGTTTATGTTTTACAGTGTGTTTTTTATTTGGTGGGGGGGGGAGAAGAGTTTGCTTACTTTTTGGTGGATTGGCTGTTCACAATGATGAGCAAAATTTTGTCCAAAATGTGGGGAGTTGTCACCAGGACTGAACTGTGCCGGTGCTTCTGTCTCTCAATGCTGTGTTTCCTCGGTGGGGTACTCTTGCCAGTAAAGCTAAGCGAGAGTGAGGGCTCTTTACAGGAGGTGCTTTCTGAGTAATTCTGGGTAAACTTCCAAAGAATGTATTTTTTTGCATGTAGAGGTGGTTACAGAAGCAGCTCTGTGTACTTATAAATTGCACCGGAGTAAATGTAGCAGTTAATTAGAAAAATCAGATCATTTAGCTCGTACGTTTGTGTAAAGTCTCCGCCAGCAGAGAAACTAAAGCAGTGCTTCGCATTGCGGTCACATACACTAATGTGTCTCTGATTTCCTTCTCTAAGGTTAGTTGTGCACTGTCATTTTTCCTGTTCTCCTTTCAAGTACATGAAAAATCTATTCTCCTCGTGTCAGTGTAAGTAAATTATTTTTCTGCGGATATATTTTGATATTCCTCATCTTGTTATTGCATGCTGCTTTCTCACTTGCAAATATATCTGTTTTTACAAACTACACATTTGGTTTTCTGAATACCTTGTAAATGACAGTACAGCAGCCCTGCTGGTGTCTCCTGCTTCACTCACCTCTCTGGGCCAGCATTGTGGCTGCGTTTCCAGGGGTGCAGCGTGGCAGGGAGCGGGGCATGGGCTGGTTACGGTGATGCTGCCATGCACTGCAGATGTGTATGTAGCTGCCCAGCATTGCCGGAGCGCAGCTGCAAGTTGAACTGGGTGAAATTCACAATATTCACACTGATTTTCCCAGTGGGGATTGGGCAGAGCTCTGCCCTGCCTCCCAGAGGAGGGGGAGTGCAGCACCCAGTGACAGATTGGTGCTGAAATGCTGTCGCTTCAGTGTTTGGATCTCTGTTTTCCTCTCTTCATTCCAGACCAGTCTGCTTAATCATAAATGAAATCCCCTTTATGGCTACGTGGTTTTTACTTGTATCAACTTTCAGGTGAGTTGGACACTATTAACATTGTTTTAAAACCTTCTTCCCCAATTCTTTTAAGTATAAATGTATTATTTTTCCTTTTTACATTTTTGAAATACAACTCGAGTGTGCGCTCTCTTCTGCGGATAATTCTGTTTCCACAGCATGCTGCCTCTCATGCTGAAGGACGGCCTGCTGCTGGCCTACGCCGTGACGATGCTGGCGTTCCTCTCAGCCTGCACGGCCTCCTTCTCCATATTTGAGAAGACTTCAGCAGAGGACCTGCAGCTGAAACCCTTCTCCCTTTCCCTGAAGGGCTATGTGTGTTGGTTCAAGTCATTTCCCAAGATTGTCAGGAGTCTGGTAAGCAGTTTTAATCCCTATAACTCTTAGTTGCAGCTTTTCATGGTACTGAAGCACTTGCATAAACCAGTTTTATGTCCATAAAGCCCCAAACAGGGAAAGCCACACTGTCAGTGTAGAGGTGTGCTAGAATTTATTTCTCCTGCAGTGTCTCTGTATAGATTGAAAAATACAGAGCACCCAAGGAATGAAAGTAACGGCTTACTTGTTGGAGGTGTTCAACGCCATCGGCTGATCTGTCGTTCCTTACCTTACAGTTTCTTCTGTCCGTAACCCTGATGGGTGTCCTGTCTCTAATGAGTGCTGCAGTGCATCCTCCGCAGAGGCTACCGGATTTATTCCCTGTATCCGTGTCCGTTATTTCTTGTTTACACTTTTTATTATTTTGGGTGTATTTTAATGTTGTTATACTCTGGGACTCGAAGAATAGCAGAAGTCAGAAGAAAAGCAGTTAATGGAGGACTAAACTGTGAAAGGACAGTGTTTTAGTGAGCGGTGTCTGGCACTGCAGGTAACCCTGTTTGATGTAACATGATTTCTGTGACCTAATCAAAATCAGGAACCACATTATGTGTATTTAAACAGAAAATAATCAAAGACTGCTTTAAAGAGAAGAATTTTGAAGAGCGCTTGGAAATGTGATTTGGTGTGTTTGTGTCAGAAGTGTAAAACCTTTGTTACCATTTGTAAACTTAAAATACCTAATAAAGGACCAAATTTTGAATTAATGCTGAAATGCCCTAGTTGGCCTAGCAAAACAGCAACCTGTTTTGTTAGCCAAAAACTCTTGGTTCTACTGAAATAATTGCTGAGGTACTGCAGTGCAGTTTGAAAGCAGGTACTGCGGTCTTTGGAAATCAAACCAAACCAAAAACCTGCAGTAAAAGCATCCCGTAGTGCACAGTAATTTGCAGATGTAAACTGAATTAACTCGGCAGTTTCTACCTCTGCACAGTGCAGCCTCCAGTGCCAATAGTTCAGAGGGTACAAATTGATGGAATAATTATATACGTAACAGAGGATGCAGTAATAACATAAATCATAAAGCAGTTCATGGTAGTATAGCTTAATTAGGAGTCAGTCTGTCCTTTTTTCTTGATCCAGCTCTGATGTACTATATATTTATATATATAAAAAAGCAAACCCATCTTGTTTAAAGGCTTGTCCGTGCCCTCGCTGCACTCTCGCATACCAAGCTGTCCCTGACGTTAGCACATTCTGGGGCTGTCTCTGAGCACCAGCCCCGAGTGTGTGAATCAGCTGTTCTGGGAACTTCCAACTGCATGAGTTATGAACACTGCACGTGAAGTGGCTGCAGGCTCTGTGTATTTATTCCCTTTATTTTCCAGCTTTATTTGTTGTGGAAAAAGTAACCACAGCCAAGGCTCTACCCATGGCAGCTAAGACAAAATAAAAAAGCTGCACTTGAATAGTCATTGTAATGTTACTGAGGGCAAGTATGGTTTAGCAGTTTCCATAGGCTGGAACCTGTACTATCAGAACTACAGAGCTACAAAGCAACAAACCTAGAATGTTTTCACAGGTATTTAGAGTTTCTCTGAGGGCGCGACTCCCGCGCAAGGGAGCACAAAGGCTTCAGATTCTAATGAGCCGGTGCCTTGCATCAGGAGCTCATGGTGCCATCCTTCCCCCCCATACAAAAACATTAGTTTTGGGTGTATCCCTTTTCTTCGTCCTTGAGGTGGCCTCCAGGGGTGATAAAGTGAGAGTCACACGATCCCCCTGCGCTGGGACTGGAAATGGTTCTTAACGGACCCAGCTGCTGCCGAAAGGCAAAAGCCTGGAACACCCAGAGGTCAAAGGAACAGAAACTGCTGGTGAGCCGAGGCACATATGAGGAGTATCTGCTGCAGAATTCCTGGATGTAGCTATGTATTTCCCTGAAAAAATGAGTAAATCCCAAGTATCATGGTATGTACTAATTGCCACGGTGTCACTGCTGTCATCCGTCAGCACCTGTACTGTTATTTTCTGTAGAAGTTTTATTTTGTTCTTCTAGGACTACACAGAACAGCTTGGTTTAGACTGGTGTTCAGTTAATTTACAGACTCTTCAATAATTATTTAATTTTCAGCTACTGAGGATCCAATCAGGTTGTATCAACTATCGCTGGTTCAGGCTAACTCGCCCTGACCACACAAAGCAGTCAGCTGCTCAATCTTACGCATACAACAAAGACAACCCAACAGCACAGAAACTTTACTTGAATGGTGTAGAAATTCAAGACCGTAACTAAGTAATTCCCTTCAAGCAATTACTGATGTATTTTCAGGTATGAAAGTATAAAAACATTTTTACTAATTAAAAACTTCCAAAGCTTGAGTGTGTACATGTTTAACCATCCACTGTAATAAAACCATCAGTTTATCTGTTTGAGTAACAGCACTTTACAGTGGTAGAGAGGACATTCAGTCGTGTGCGTTTATGTTGAACTTTCTGAAAAAGAAATGGAAAGAAGTCTACTGCACTCTCTGAACACGAGAGGCTGCACCAAACTCACTGCTGTGAGATGCCGGGAATCCACAAATTGGAGAGGTGGTTTTGAGGATAACGAAACTGTTTTATAACAACTCTCCCTACACATTAAATACCAACACATTGCCCTAAAAAGCAAATGTTATTAGGGCTGAGTGTTTCAGTGCTGGGGGTTTGAAGCCGATACCTTTCTAAGTTGCGTCTTGGGTTGACTTCAGCGGAAACATCTCCACAGATGACAAATGTGTCCCCAACTGCGGCAGCCCCAGGCAGGGACATTGTTTGTGATGGCTTAAACATGCTCAGCACTCCAAATCATTCCTTCTGCTGCAGCGCTGCCTCTCTCCTCTGAGCCCAATCGGCAGTAGAAAAAGTTGTAGTTTTTTTGGCAAGCTGTCGCAAAACAAGGTTCAGTCATTGAAATCCTGTTTTGGTAGCTCTTGGGGATGACTAAATAGTGTGTGCACATACTCACCAGCAGGAAGCAACCATTTCCCCCTGTAAGCCTGGCACCCAAAGCTCATCTTTTAACACAGTTTCTTCTCACCCAGTTCTTGATGGGAGCGGTGTTTTGTTTTGTCTTTAAGCAAGGCAGCATAACTATGTATTTGCAGTAAAAACATACAGGAAATACAGTCCTACAGAAACTATAGTTTACTTTCCATGCAGCAGCAAGCCTAAATTAGCATGTTGTACACACGCTTGCCTAAACCGACCACGCTGTATTATTTACATTGAGATTATCTGGTTGTGCACATTGTTAAGTTTAAATAGATGCCAGAAATTTTATCTAGATGTGCACCTGCCTAGTGCAACGAGCAATCCCAGACTGGTATTTGCTGGGGAGATAGGTTTACAGGCATTTCTTCTCTCCTTTTAAGTACACTCAAGCAGATGTCGAAGTTTGGGTTGATGTGGAATGCATTTCTCACATAATGCCTGTGGAGATAAGAAATGACTACAATAAATAGCAATTAGACAACAGCAGCATCACTCATGTGATCTGTCCAGAATGCTCAGTCTGTCCTGTGTCCAGTACTCGCCTCACTGCATCAAAAATACTGACATGCATCCTAAGGCAATGGAGAGCAACAGCCGGTCGCTCTTGATCTGCAGTAACATTTTTACAATGTTGTAAGGAAATGCTGTAGTTTTTATCAGTGGATTTGCCTGGGATTGCTCCATCCTCAGCTCAGCGCTCTGTTAAAACCCAGCGCATCTGCAGAATCAGCATTTCTATGGTTGCTCTTCTCAGAGCTCCCACACTCACGTTTACACAGCACCGGTCTCAGGTGCACATGTGGAGAGGGAACAGGAGGGCGAGATGCTCCTGGAGAAGGGGATGGGTGGAAGAGAGCCGCTGCTGCTGCTATTTCAACCTCGCCATCTGCCTTCTGTCCTCTCTCGGAGGGCCTTGCTGGCTGTGTACAGCCTGTGAGGAGTGAGCCAAGGCGTCTAGCGGTGCACTGATAACACGGGGAAGAAGGGTGCACACAGCAGCTTTGCAGGGGAGCAAAGCCTGAGCCCTGGCAGTTACAGCACAGCATGGCTGGTAGACTGCAGGGCATCGGTCGTGGCATTTAAGAAGTTATAAGCTCAAGTATGGGGATTTCCTTGCTTCTGTTACATGTGTTACAGCTGAATTGCCATTCTGGAAAAACAGGCCAGTTAGGAACTGACAGCGTTGACAAGGAGAAATGCTGTAGGATGTTTCAGAGTGGGACAGAGTTTCTCCAGATTGAAGATGTCATTTTGCTTAACAAAGCAAAGCAGTAACAGGAGATACCACACACAGAGTAACAATTGATTCCCCATCAAGCTACTGCAGCCCTGACCGCAGGCCCTACGCACTAGACCACTCTGCAAATGTTCTACAATGAAGTACCTCAGTCCTGATGGTGTTACCTGTGTGTGGAGAAGGCACAGAGATCGAGGGGCTGCTTCCCTCAGTCGAGGAGCGATCTCAGGAACGCAGAGCTACTGCCGGTCTGAACATACTCTGCGGAGGAGGAAAATTAGGGTTGATTAACAAAACAATGGTGTTATTACAGCATTTGTAAACACCTCCCCCCAGTATGAGTTAAATTTAAGTCATGCAGTGGTTTTACTTCATACTGTGTCTCAACAGTAACTCAGGAGGTTGTCTTAATCACTCGTGAGTGTACACACATGTGCTACCTCGTTACCAATGATGACAAACCAGAACAGAATGTGTTAGGAGTAGCAGATGCTGGTCCTCCTTTTTCTGCTATTAATAAAAAAATAATAAAAATCCACAAGCATTGTATCAGCAGATTCAGCAGAATCCAATCAAGGACTGCATGAGAGGTACAACCATGTCCCGAGTCCTCCGAGGGGGTGGCAATAAAAGCAGCAGCAGCCCCTGAGCCCCTTACTCAAGGAGGGCAGGGTCACGGTGAAAGGCTGAGCAAGTGGTGGGAAGGGTCTCAGTTCCCCTCCCTGACGCACAGTGCCAATGACAGCACCTGGAACTGACCCACACCCAGCCAGAAATTATGACCTAAGCGAGGTCCCCTAAGATTTCCCTATAAAAAAGGCATCCTCTGCCTCAGGTCCAACTTTTCAGCATTATACCTAATCAACACCTCTTGTTTACACAAATTATCTTCAAAAAAATACCACTAATTATTGCTCAAAATAGGAAACCGTCTTGTAGGACAAGAAACAGAAAAAGACTGAGATTTAATAACAAGTTGGTTTCCTTGTGCTAACTGTAACTTCCCAATTCAGTCTTTATGAACCCGTTAATCACTGATCGCAGCGTTCTGACTATGCAGTGCTTCAATAATCCACAGATGCCAAAGCAACCATGCCAAGATCTGCACTTCACTCTGAGAAACTGTCCTAAAAAGTAAGCTGCCCACATCCATGTAAAACATCATTAACTCAGCTTCCTTTCCAAACAGATACCATGACAGCACGTTTTAATGAAACAGCCCTATTTACGGTAATATTTCTACAGATGGCATTAAGATTTAGATATTCAAATAGTTAAATAATATGATTTACTACTCATACGCTCCAAAAACTTACAATGTGTGTTGTGGCAGCTGAAGCTTTTTTTCTTACATATGAACTAATAAAGATAATGAGTTGCTCTGAAAAAACCCCAACATTTCTCTCCCTCGATACTTTCATATGCAGAACTCCTAAGTTAAACTACACACAACCAAGGGAAGCAGTAGCTGGGTGCAGGCCCAGCTCGCTCTCCTCTCATCACCAAAACATTTTTAGGGTGCACAGGGTAAAGTGGGAGCTGGAGAATCCCCAAGACCCTCGGCCTTCGCGGGTGGGTGGGTGGAAGCCCTTCCTGCCCCTTGCCGTGGCACCTCCTGGCCCACAAAGGCATTAAAAGGGCAGAATTTTCCCAATTTCTTTTCCCCTCCTCCCTGCGCCGCCATTCTTTGCCGAGTTTGACTGCTCTAAAACATTTACAGATCTAAAAAGCAGAGAGGAAAAAAATGTTCACCTGTCAGGTGATATAAAACCAATCTTGTACTAAATGTGCCAGAATAATTTTTCTCCACCTCAACCAGAGTTAAAACCTTCAGTCTATTCATTACTGTCTTTTTATAGTATTTTTATTTAATAAAACCTATTAAGACTACCATACAAATCTCTTTACTTATGCTTTTATCTTTTAACTGATCAATTTTTATATTGCTGACATCCCTTCTTCACCATTTGCTCATTTAAAAATTCATAGTATATGAGCTATGTCTCTGGAGAAAACGTCTATAAAATTTGTTACAGCTGGCAAATGTGTATGAGTCAGTGATAGCACATGACTAAATGCTTCACAGAAAATAAAATTTGTTTCTGTAGTAAGCAGAACTGTTTAAATGTTATTTATTTTTATGTTTCAAAGAAAATATATTGTGAAGTGCTGCATTGATTTAATACGCAACAATGTCTGTGTACACGCTGTACAAGGAAAATTTATGAAACCTTTGCACAACTCCTTTAATTGAATTTTCCAAATCTCTCACCACACACAAATAATCAATATCTTCTGCAGAGAAAACCAGTCAGAATTATTACAGTCTTTCTTTTCAATTTTGTTGTCATCAGCACATACAGAGCACCTGGATATTTGTAATGTCTAGATAGCAAGTTATTTACACCTCTTAAACATATAATTGCTACTAAGTGAGTCCAAACTAATGTTTCTTTTCTTTTTTATTTAAAATAATTATATTCATGGGAGAAAGCAGTATTTATCCTCACGTAGGAGTTGCTACATGTAGCTGTTGAAAGAACTACAATTCTTGTTAATTTTTCATTAAGCTTAATACTCTAAAGCATAGATCCACTAGAATTAAAAATTAATAGCTATTCCATCCGTAAAAAAGGTACATAGGAAAACAAGAGTATAAACACAAGTGTGGAATTCATGAATAAATGTGGCTGACACCTAAATACACAGTGCAGGTTGACACTTCTGTACGTATATACGTCTGAGGCCCATAGTCATACGTCTCATGTGCATTTCTGTATCTGCCACAGAAGTTAATAGCTTAATATTTCATCTACATAGCAGAGGATGGTAAATCACTGGAGAGGTTTGTAATTTGCCCCCTTCCTTCCATCCAAAAAGCTTATCACGCTGGTGACCTCAGCTCTAGATATTTCTCAGATCTCAGGTTGTATTTTAAAATATCCACTCCTGGGGGGCGGGTACAGCCCTACAGCCCCGTATGCTGCTGGGAGAGAGCACCCAGAAACCTGTCCTCCAGCTCCTTCACCTTTCAGTACTCGACATTACTCACCTGTCCTAGGAAATCGCCAGCATTGCAGATTTTGGGGACCAGGCTATGTGGTTTTGTTACCTCTTCTAAAGGAAAGGACTTTGCATGGTTACAAACTGAAAAAAGACCCGTTTGTGGAGGATGAGAGATGATGTATGGTCAAATTTAGCCTGAGCAACGGCTGCGTTTAATGCACACAATACAAACTGGAATACAAAACACTCAAGGTGCACTGTGGGGCAGTCTCACCATTAATTTTGATTGTACAGAACCATTTCTCTGGGTCTCTGCATTGGGCCATCCAAAACAATCTATGGGTAAACAGAACAGGGGAGTTGCACTAAGTCCTTGTGCGCACACACACGTTCAGCTCTGAAGTCTTAATTCAGTTTTGCTTAATGCAGTCCCATTTACAAGCATTCACAGTGAGATATAAATTAAAAACATAACTGG
>NW_010194049.1:0-6883 GCF_000695765.1 Mesitornis unicolor | reverse complement strand
TCCCTACATCTACTTGTAGAAAAAAGCAGACATTTCTGATGTGTGGCAAAACACCAAACCTGGCCCTGAGCGTTAAGAACTGAAGCAAGCACATTGTTTGCAAACACAAGCCCTAAGTCTCCATCTAATAATAATCCATTTGAAATAAAAGTCCTTCAGCATCATCCTTGTGGCTTTTAGAGAGGACATACACCACCAAAAGGCTGCTGAAGAGATCTTGTCAAACATCCGCTGGAAAGAAGCCGAGGATTTAACTGAAAGGACCTTGGTAGCAGTAAGGACCCGCTGTTTGTGTCAGCATTAGCAGCTTTTTCCAAAGGGATTAAAAACACGGAAGAACTGAACCACAGAAAAGCCTCTCTCACAAATGGTTCATCCTCATGCTCAGCTTCTGTACCTGTTCTTAAGAAAGAGATCTATAGATTTGTTAGATAAAAAGGTCTTGCCCAATACCTAGGTGCAACTCCTGCATCCATCTCATCACTTCCCTGCAAAGTGAGTATTTGCTGTAAGCAAAACCAATTACGATATTTGTTCCATTTGCTCTCAATGGAAACTCTAGAAAAAAACTCAGTTTCTGAATAAATTTACTTGTAAATTCATCCAGTTCACTTAAGAAATTCCTGCTTAGCCAGCTCACAAGACTTACTTCTCCCAGAAGGGGTATAATGACATTTTTTCCCTGCAAGCGGATACAAAGTTGGGCTGAGGGAAAAACCGATGGTTTTTAGGTTAGGGTTTTTACAGTTAGAGAAATCCACAGATACATTTCTGAAAATGTACATCTGAAGCCTGACGTATTCCTCTTTTCCCCAGAAGATCCTAAAGACAGACATCCAAGGAAGTCTAAAGGTCAACAAATATATGCTACTTTATTTGAGAATGAGGAAGAAATATGAAGTTGATTTACTAACAACTCCTCAAGCTATTTAGTTGTTTGTACATAAAGACCCAATAAAAAGTCCAAACTCAAGCTCATACGAATTGGGATAAACTAGAATATTGTACTTGTACCGTTTTAGCTGTTTTGAGAAGTAACTCTGCTTTTAAGGAGGCATCTGTACTTTGTAGTGTTTCTGAAATGGGATTTTATGTTTTGCCATATACACAGTCTTCAAAGAACTGGACTGGCGAGTGGGAAGTCAGTATTACTTGGTCCCCAAACTCTCTGGCTTTGTTTTCACTAGTAATTTCAAATGGCATTAGATGAAAATCCATGGAGTCAACCCTCATCTCTTGGAAAGGCACCACTACTGCTGCAAAGAGTGCAAACTTCACTCATTTGTATGAAAAACAACATGAAAGTTGGGAATGTTTAGAACTAAACCAAACAGGGGTGATCATACTTGCCCACAGGCTTGGCAGGACTAACACCACCACTGAAAAGAAAGTCTTTTTTATTTAATTACAAGATGCAGACTGGTAATAGTTTTCCTCAAGACTGTCAGTATTTGATCTTCTACAACACTCTTCTTGTTTCTCGTTCAGACAGCAGACGGAGCCATGGACATGATTTCTGTCAGTGTTTTTCTTTTTGGGAAGCAAAGTATTTTTATACTTTATACTAATCAGCTTTCCTGTTTAAAACGTTATCGCCACTCTGAACCTATTAAATTTTCCTTTAAAATATGCGTATCACAACCTACACATTTATTCTCAACACACATAAAGCATGTTTTGGGCTGCAACATATGGACTACATTTCATCTCTTGGCAGTTGCTTTACAGTTTGCTTACATTCTATTCAAAAATATTTTGTTTCCTGTAAATGGTAGTCATGGACAAACAACGGTGCCATTTTTTATGCTGGTCATACAAATTGATATACTGAGTTCTACATAATGCTGCCCATTGAGTGAGGAATGTTGTGTATTAAGTTGTTTTAAGTAGAGGTTGTTTATGTAAAGTAAATAAATTTCATGCCTCACCATGTGATGATAATGTGACATTCCAGCTGTATCAGGCCACAGAAGTGTCATAAGTTTTAAGTCTTGAGCATAACTAATTAAAAATAATTATGAAAAACCACATCCAAAACTAAAAAGCAAAGTAAAACATCTCCAAATGCTTTTCTATTATCGCATAGATCTTCATCTCTCCTACTATTGAATTTATTCTTTACTAAGCAAAACTGACACTGAAACTTCATCAAAATCGGTCAACTTAAACTCGTAATTCTGTTTTCCACCCTACTTTCACAAAATGTCTCATTTCTCATCTAGCAAGACCGGCTATCTGTTTAGCGTTAGGGGCCAGTTTCTAGAGCAGAGCTGGAACTATAGATGTATATCCCGGTGACCATTAAAAAGCAGCGCACAAAGGAAGCAATGACTGTTTAAATCTGCAATGGCCCATGTCGTTCGCTGTTCTCGGTGTCGGAGAGGGGCTGTGATCACTTGAACAGGAGGACAGAGGGAGCTGTAAATCAGAAACAGCAGACGGCACAAATGAGTCAAATTCTTTGAAAAGGGATGTCACTCCTTTTCATTTTGTGGTAATCTGCTGGAGTCGAGAAAACTCAAGTTTGATCAATTTTCTTTCCTTTAAGAGAATTCCCCACAGCAAAAAGAATTTAGGTCTGCAGAAGAGCACATAAAACCAAAACAAAGGGGCAGCTTGAGACACGAAGCAGCCCTGCTGGCTGGGACAGAGCAGCGCAGATGCCATCATTGATTTTGATTCTGGTTTTGCTCCATTTTAAGATAAAATGCATGAAGATAATAGAAATAACAGAATATCGAATGTTTATTTTCCTGGGTGTGAGAGAAAAAAAATCTTGTGTGTATCCTCTGCACCTTCCCAGCTAGACAAGGCACTAAAGTGACTACGTGGGCCACACTGTATTAAATGCCACCAACTTCAAATATTTTCACAGCACTAGTTATGAAGAAACCTAATAGCTGGGATTTCACAGTCCCCTGGAGTGTGCTAAATACCTCACAACACATCCAAGGTGAAAAAGGTTTTGCTGCAAAGACTGTGTGCTACTTGGTTTATACACTGAAAAAGCAGGAGGAAGAAGGAGAGTGAGGAAGGAGGAGGATGACTGGGATACATAAAAGCTACATAAACCCTTCAGGACCTGACTGCGCTTCTTTCCAGACCACGCCTCAAGTGCAAGACCATGAAGGACTTCTTCTCACAGTTTCATGGAGAAATACCCCATACAATGAAAATAGCAGAAAGGATGAAATCTATGTTTGTGTAGTGCAAACGTTTTCAGAAGAAACACATTTGTTTATCATCACTTTCACATCCTAAAGGTTACCCAACTAATTTCAAGTGAAAAGAACTAAGGAGGAATCACCAAAGCACCTGTTTCACAGGAGTTACAGAAAGTTTCTCACCTTGGGCAGGACGTTTTCCACGGTTTCTTTTCAACAGCTGCAGTTCTTCTGCTTGTCTCACTAGTGAAAGAAATCTGAAATCAGGAGATGTTTCCCCAGAGATTTCAAAGAAAATAATACCTATGTTGCCTTTTTCACTTTCAAAGCATTTAGATTTTTCTTCAAGTGACGACAAAAATACATTTACATGTGTAATTACGCTTAATAAAATTAACGAAAAAAGTTAAAAATTAACAATTTTGAGAAGTTGTGCTTACAAGCCTCATAGTACGTTTTGTTCCCATTTTTGTCTTCTAGTGCTGACGCGTTGCTTTGTTCCTAATTCAGAGACTGGGGGAAAAGATGGTTCTTTCCCATTTTGAAGGTAAGGAGAAGCTAACAGAAAAAGTGGACATAACAGCAAGTGTCCACAATAGGCCTGACATCTCATCTGGGCAGTCTTACTGCTCTATCCACAGTGTAGGGTAGCAATGTAAACACAGACTATTTTCAAAACACTTCATTTTGTATAAGAAAACATTGGGTTATATACATTACAGTGGGAACCACCCTACAGTGTATACACATGCAAAATGAAAACTGAGTGAGCTTTGGAATATAAGTCAGGAAAGAAATGGTAATTTAAACGACAGTAGCTGCTGGAATTGTGTGGTGCATAAATTCCAGCGCATGAACGTAATACATTAAAGGAGTCACAGCGCTCTTTGGTAAGAAGAATTCTCCAGCACTTGTGGCTCTGCTGTCCACCTGTTTTCAACTGCAAACAAAGCAGCAGTCCCACTCACCTTCGGGTTTGCTTTCCTATCGCTCATTCTTGTGTTTTTAGTCTGCAGAAAACAGAACCACCGCACAGGCTGTAGAATAATGCTCAGCAGCAAAACATCACACTTGCTGCAGGTTAAGAAACTGTTTTATCAGCTTTGCATGCTTGTCCAGAGACAGGATACAGGGACTATGTATATGCATATATTATTCATATTCTCTGGTCAGCTAGAAACTAGATTAGCAGAGGATGGTATGAAAAGTCTATGAAAGCAATGTTATACATGCAAACCTTTGAGGAGAAGTAGAAGTACGTAAATGCAGTCTTAAACACACATCTGTACTACAAACATATCATGTGGGTACAGATAAAAGGTGTTACTATTTGTGAAAACAAATAAACAAACTGTTCAGGGGCATAAAGACTGAGACCCCTTGCATGCCTACAGCCACCTTTTACCACTTTTAACTCTTAAAAGAATGACCTGGTAAGGGAGATCTTTATTTCTTCTCCCTGAAAGCAAATACCTTTTTTTTTTCCCCCTGCAATTATCCATAATGCAAGTTTTTTTGCATTAGAATATTTTCTCATCAGGTACTCCAAGTTGCAGTGGCAGTTGGGAAGAGAAATACGAATACATTTTTGCTGCTGAGGATCTACATGTCCCAAGAACCTCTGACTTTGATTAAGTATAAAAGAGTTTCCTAAAAATGGACACATAAAAATGAAAATGTTTGTTTTCTGGGTTCCTTTGGAAAAGTATTACAGATGTGCCATCTGTAAAGTGCCCTTATCCCAACACAATAAGCATCTGCTACGTCCATCATTGAAAGACACATGCATAGCAATTTTTAAAGCCTGGAAACCTATATTCAGCCTAATCCTCCTAACAGGCAAACAAACAAAACGACTTCCTTGCAAAAAGAGAAGAAAGGCAATGCAATCAAAGTGCAACCTTTTAGCCTAATCACTAGCTAACTACCCACTAAGTATCTAACTGTTTACATAAGAAAAGGTGTTGCTCTTGCGAGTTTTTCCTCCCCATGACTGTGAGTTAGAAGAGTAGGCAGTGGGGCTGCCTTTCTTTTATAAAGTCCCTGTCCGGATGCACAAGGACATTAAAGGTACATTTGTCCTGTCCTGGGGTATAACGCTCCATTACAGCGCAAAGTGGAGTATGACTCTAGGAAACGTTTGGGGTGATCGTTGTTCAAGTGGTATAAAGGGGATAAATATTACTGAGAATCCTCCTTACTTAGCACACGAGTTTTCTGCACTTCAACGCTCAAGCTGCAAGAGGAGGCTGAGACACCAATATTTTCAAGCTCTCTACTGCCCTCTAAAGCCTGGAAAAAGAAAGAAAACATAATTAAAGACTGTTAAATCTCATTCCCAAACTACCTACCCAGACGTCTACAACTTATTAAAAACATCTGAAAGAACGAACTTTTGGAAATTTTTCATAGCTCTGAATGATGCATGAGACTCCACCTCACAGAAAGTCAAAGGGACTACAAAGTTGAAGGGCGTAAGAACATAGGTTACTGTTGAATATGGCATTCAGGTGCCTTTGAAAGTGTTACTTAAAAAACTCCTGTTATTCATGCTTCATTCGTAAGTCTTCAGCTGTTTAAACAGATTAACACTTGATCCCCAGAAAAGCAATCTTGGCACATATACAAGCTTGCTATAATATGTCGGTAAAATGGAAATCTAGATGCATTTAAGTTTCTATTGAACATGCTCTTCAGCATTTCCTGGTAGACCTAAAACCATGCACTATCAATCTCAGGAGAAATATAACGGATTTTTCAATAGGGTTTTCTAAATAAACAATTCAATGAAAATATTTTAAATTAGTATCAGTATTTTTGTAAATAAAACATTGTCAGACCACATATGCAAGTAAAACAAATCAATATAATACTTTGAGTACACCGAATTATTTCTCAGATATTGACATACAGCGATGAATCTCGTGCTAAATTTATTCAGAAAACAAAATGTGAATAAACCAGAAAAGCAATCTGCATTTTAGCATGTATTAGACTATTAAATGATGATACATTAGTGGCAAATTAAATAGTACAATCGCTTCAACACAAAAGAATATTTAATCTTCAAGGACATAAAAATCCATGCAGTAATAATTCATACTTCAGGTTATAAATAACAGTTGATAACTACTTCATATGCTTTTATTCATGTGCAAAATGAGAAGTGATACAAATTGAAAACTGTGTACTTGGTAAAAGCAACTCCTCTAGTTTGAAAAATAAAATCTACTGAGTTCTTTTGCATTTTCTGGATTTCCAAGTCAAACTTGCCTCGTTTCAAGTATTTTATTTACTTCCCCGTTCCTTGAAACTCAAATGTTGCATATAAGATTTTCATTTTTATTTCAAATCTCATATTAAAAGTAGATTAAAAAAGAAATCAGTGTAAACCACACCTTTAGGCTTGTCAGATTTGCTCTGATTTTCAGAATTCTAGCCAATGACCTTTTCACCTTGGACTGCAATTCCAGGAACCTGCATAAAAAGTTAAAATAAAACAATTACAATTAGCCACCTCCCTGCTTGCTGACAATCAGTGTCTCCTATGTTTCCCAGAGTTTCTTCACATTGTAATCAGCATGGATCTAGATCAGCTGTGAACAGATGGGCTCTGCATCCGGACTGTGTCATGTAACACCAAATATAACTCACCTTTGGTTAGGATTCATATGCAAACTGCCTAATACATATCTATTTTATTTATACATATATATATA
>NW_010194048.1:0-4705 GCF_000695765.1 Mesitornis unicolor | reverse complement strand
AATCCCTAACATTCTGTGATTCTGTGACTTTGACTGCTTTGAATCATTAATATATATCTCCTCTGAAAAAATGACAGTAACATTGTTCTGTAGTAACTCCTGTGCTCTGTGTCAGCTCACATCCACATTTAAGGATAGTTTTCAGCCTATGGCTCACAGGTTCATGGTATTACATGAATTGCTTGTAAAAGATTGGTGAAGTGAAACTCAGAAAAGCAAGCCTTCTGCTGGGAGGATTTAACTTATTGTCCCCAGGTCCTGCCTCTCAAAAGACTGCAAATAGGGAAAAGTTGAAACCCACCAGTGCAACCATTTTTAACCAACTCTGCTTGACTTGCAGGCATCACATTAAAGCCGTTCCGCACAGCAACCACTTTGTGCATCCCTGATCCTGTCTTGAATGATGAGCATCATCATTCTTTGCTGGCTCCTGCTGATGTCCCAGTCCAGAGGCTTCTGGTCAATGCATTTATGGCACCAGGAGTGGCTGGAGGAGGAATCCAGTTTGAAGTCTGGTGCAGGTACAGAATAACATCCTATTCTTTGTAGACATCACAGCAATGCAGATAGAGACATACCTGGTGTTGAAAAATCTCTAACTGTGGGGTGGATATTTAATAGTAAATGAAAAAAATTGTGAGCTCCTCGACATTTAGTGATGAATATCTGCATTTAAGGTTGTATTTAAGACATGAGAGCCTTATTTTTTTCCCAGGAGTGCTGATTACTCTTATCTTCTTACAACTTCATGTGTAAGTGTGTGCTCTTAGTTTCCTTTCTTCCACTTTATTGCCAGCGTAGTGATCTAAAAGTAGTGTTTAAACACCGGGCATATCTAAATTTTACTTAGCAGCACCCTGGCAGTATAATTTCATAATTTCATTTGGTTTTTTTCCTTAATACAGCTCACTATACAATGATTGTAAGTTCAAATTGTAGTTTCTCTGGCAACTGAAGCTGATTCCTAGTAGCAGAAAGCAGAGACCACGAAGAGAGATAGCTTTAGAAAAGTATAATTATAATAATCTGTTCATTATGTAGTAAACAGACCAAGCTATTTAACATTCACAAGGTCACATGAGAATTATCGCATGCTAGATGTGCTTACATTAATGTTGGTAATGACCAGAGCAGGTGAAGTGACCAATTATTAGTACCTGACATTTCAGAAATGTGCTTTAACTCAGTTTCCTGAAGACAGTTGGACTTAGGTTTAATCTTGCCCTGACCACTCACTGATAGTGGCTGGTAAATTTAGGCTGTTTTGAGTGAAATGAGCAAATTAGTGAGCTGGAAGC
The DNA here is from genome assembly GCF_000695765.1 of Mesitornis unicolor. NCBI lineage: Eukaryota > Metazoa > Chordata > Aves > Mesitornithiformes > Mesitornithidae > Mesitornis > Mesitornis unicolor. Next base: position 3,407 of record NW_010194048.1, on the reverse strand, counting down.
CTTTTTAAGAATTCTGTAAACATCCTCTTACCAGTTTGCAATATTTAAAATGGAAAAAGCTTACCAACAGATCTTTGTAATTAGGAAGGGGATTAGATACTGACTGCCAGATTTCAAATCAGAGACTTTTTGCTATCATGCTGTCAATGTCTTTAATTACTCCTAGAAGTATATGGGGAGAAAAGTAGAAACCAACAGGTGTAGTATTCCGAGATGTTGGCAGTACTTTTCACACAGTGCTCTAATCAAAACTTGAACAGTCAATTAACGTTTAGGATTTGTTCCAAAATGAAAGAGATACACAAATCTGTAGCATTTCCATGTTATTCAGTCACTGCTGCTGCAAGCCCAGTGGATGCCTTTCTCCTGGTCTACCTCTTGTTCATTAGATACAGTGTCAAAACTCGCTTCAGGATGAGTCTGAAGCCAAGTAGCGCAGTAAGAAATGTTCCATAGTAATTTTTACACCCACAGACTGGTACCACAGATCTGTTCTGCAAATAGCATTTTTATTTATTAATGAAAATTGAGAGCAGAACATACCTGAGTCCAGATCCTTCTCTTGATTTTTTTTTTTTTTTGGCATGCCAATTTTTAGTAGAGATTCTGCTAGTTAACTTGCTGTGTGACTACTGCAAAAGTACACTTTCAACATTATCTATATCAGCATTTGCTGGGTTTTTTTCTGTGGAAATTCACTTAATTTGAGTTTATCTGTTAGCTGTCAGGCAATTAACTGGTGTTTGAAGACACAAAAATTAAGATTGACATGAGAGAAATAATGATCATTTTGTCATCATCAAAACAGCATGACTGAAGCTGCTTTTGTTGTCTTACCAGGTATTATTACCCAAATGTCAGAGACCAGATGGTTGCCAAAGGGACCTTGCCTTTGTCACGGCTGTGTGCCATGGTGACTATGCAGCATCGTGAAGAAATAGGGATACAGACTTTTAATCTTCCATTGGTCCCCAGGACTGATTCCTCGGAGGAATTTCAGCTGCGGTCTTCAGGTAAGGAGACTTGTGGGTTTTCACTTTATATATTAAGATGGAAGTCTATGTATCTGCTTCCAAGGCGAATAAGAGTATCTGTCTGTGTTGGCAACTGATATCAACCATGAGTGTTGCGCTGTCAGTCTCAATGGATTACATATGTAATTATTTTTTTGCATTAATACAGTAAGTTTTGTATTAAGCGGTATAACTAAGTATCAATTGTATTGGATGTTTCTGTATAAAAAAGGTATAAAAAGCTGACCATTTCTTTCCTTTCTTTCATTTAATCCAGGCTTGCTTGATGTGAGTGTGAGATACCAGCGATCCTTGAAAACAGCAGCAGGAATAACTGCTCAAGCTGTTTCTCTCTTTGTACAGATACACAGAGCAGCTGGTTTGCAAGCAGCAGCTAGGTAAAGCCTAATCCAAAAAAGATTTTTCTCCTAAAATAGCTTTATCTGAAGGCAGCAGGCTGAGACATGAGATTAGAACAAATTGTAACTGGCCAACTTTCCATCTGCAGAGACTGAGATTCAAACTGGGTTCTGATCACAAGTGAAAATAAATTTATGAAGAACATCAGTGGTTATTTTTTTCCCTTAAGATGCAGTACAATGTGGTAGCATTCATTCTGTAGAAGGCTCAAGATTGAAGGTCACATTTTTGTACATTTTCGTATTTTTCTACACCAAAGGCTGATACAAAAACTGGCTGGTATAAAATGGTACCTATTTGTGCACTGTATCTTCGTGGTTACAGGAATTTGCTTTGAAAGCTGAGATTTGTTTTCTTGAATTCCACTGTGGAAAGGTTGGTAAACTAACTGCTAAATGAAAGATAGTCCTTTTCACCAGAAGGCTGTTGATCTAAGTGCACGGTATCACCTGAATTTGGTTCCAATATGGGATTTTCAAGAATTACGAAAGAGCTAGAAGAGAAGGAGTCAGTTCCCTAAAAGAAGACTCTTCATCCTTCAGATGTATGACCTGAGTAATACCTGAGTCCAGTTTACTCGTAAATAATTCCGTCTGCTAATTTCATATCCTTTTTCTCATCAGTACAGCTCTGTAAAAATAGTTTGGCTTAGCCTTTTGCTTCCTTCTAGAGCAGGTCCTTGGGAAAGTTATCCTACAGCTTTTTCTACAATATGGGATATTTTAAAGGTGCTGAGTACTTTCTCACTCAGTTTGGTCTCAGATCCTGGTGATGATAAGAGCACAACCACTGGTGATGGACTTTGTGATAGTTACTCGCACGATTTCATATCTGTTCCTAGTATGTACAGATGAAAACAATGGTGAAAAATAATCTGCAGCCAGAGCCTACATTTCTTTTGACTTACAACACTGATTTTTTTCCCCCCCATCTTTTCACCACAAAGACTTGAAACCTTTGTTTTAATTGCATTGGTTCCTAGATTTCTTGTACATTGTATTAATTCTTTTTCTTGTGTTATTTTACATGCTAAATGAAGAGCTGTGGCACAAAAGAATCCTTCGGTCCAGTACTACGCAGGTGTGGGAGTTAATGCTTATGTCTCTGTGCACCTCTCCTTCCTACCTGAGGCAGAGAAACGCAGCACACGAGCTGTGGCTCGTACTTTCTGCCCAGAGTTTGAGCACCACATAGAGTTTCCTTGTAATCTCGTCATTCAGAAAAGTAGTGGAGAAGCCTCTTGTCTGGGGGAACTCCTGCAGTCTGCCAATCTTGTCTTCTCTATCTACCACCAGAGCACCAAGTCAGGTAAGGAGGACAAATTATTACAGTGGCTAAATGCTGTTGCAAAATGGTCTAGTCCTCTTAATTTTTAGTTTAGAAGAGAGACCGTTCTGTGCACTTGATAATAGATGTAATTACCTAAACTGTCTTCACAGAAGGTTTTGGGAGGTACTGTTCCCCTTGTGCGAAGACTTAAGGTTTCTAAGACTCCAGGTGATTAAGATCAGCTTTTAAATAAAAAGTTAATGCAATTAACAGTAATAATGCTTGACTCTTGGAGCACCCTGCCTTACTGTGTGCATGCCTTACTGACTCCACTTCATGAGGTGGTAATGGAGGTTCAGAGAAATGATGGCTTAAAATCCTCCAATGATCCTGTGGCAGGTAGGCAGGATCATTTTACAACATAACAACATGTAGCATTATTTTATAACCAAAATTTAGCTAAAGATGACATTGTTTTTTACTCCTGTGGGAGAAAAGTCGGAGTGACATGTGTTTAGGGTAACTGACCCCTGACTCCCCACTGGTTACTTAATGCTTATCTCTGGAAATATTCCCTAAAAATTTCTCCAAACTCAGTGGTGGTGAAGCATGTGTCCTGTCATGGATGTGCACTGGCAATGCCTACAGTTCACACCTCTGTTGCTCATGGATGTTGCCGGATGGAATTCATCCAAGAATATTGAA
>NW_010194047.1:0-2181 GCF_000695765.1 Mesitornis unicolor | reverse complement strand
GTTGGTTTCTGGGCTGCCAGCGCCCATTGCCTGCTCATGTTGAGTTTTTCATTACCCAACACCCCCAAGTCCTTCTCCTCAGGGCTGCCTTGGAGGCATTCTCCACTATGAGTGTCCCACATGACTGTGACCTGGCACGTCTGAAGAGCACCATGATCTGTGGACTGCCTAATATCTGCCAGGTGCAGCTGTTTTTTAGCTTGGGTGCCTTTTCCAGCTCCCTGGCACAGGGGCTGGCTTTGCTATGCGTGCCCGTACCGTGCCAGTGCTGTGGGGTTCTGGTGTGTGACTGAAGCTTCAGGGCTTTGCAGTAACCCCAGGTGATGATGATGGTGGTGATGATGGTGTTTATCATTCTTTCTACCCATCCTCTCCAGTCTGACTAGTTCACACATAGTTAGCAATCATTGTGGCTGTGGACAAAAGCCCTTCTTTCCTTCTCTATTTTATTTTTTTTTTAATCCTACTATTGCAGCTGTGGGCATTCTTATTCTTCACATAAATATGTAATTCCTTCTAAATCCTGGTAAGGTCTTCAGGGTACTTCTGCAGAACTAATTATACCTGGTTTCATTGTATATGCTAAAATGGGTTTAAAAAGTTAGAGGTCCCTTTTGCCTGAGTATCATGAGAACGACTAAGAAAGAACATTGCATTTACCTTCCTGTGATCATTCGTTGTATATACTGCTATCAGTGTGCTGCTTATTTATCTTCTCCCTGAACTAAACCATCCTTCCCTGATCTCTCCTCAGATGGTGAGTCTTCCCTTGCCTCTAATAACATTCTTTGTCACTCTTCTCTGGCCCTTTTCTATTTCTACATTCAGTTTTTAGTGACCCAGGGTAGGGACAGGAGCAGAGCTGATTACCAGATTTCCAGGGTGAATATTCCAGTTTATACAGGCAGCTGAATCTGATTTCTGTTGTTCTCTGACCTCCAGCCTGATACTGCTTTGTGCTCATCATTTTTCGTGTATTGAGAGTAGTATGTTTTCTTTGAGTAGTCCACAATGATGTGTGTGTCTTCTCCCTGAATGGTTGCAACCGATGTAGTGGTTTGATATTTTTGAAATTCACAGCAATTATCCGCTTTATTTGTATCCAATAGAAATAATTCGCTTTCCAGATTATTATTTAATGTAACAGCTAATGCCTATCAGTTTAGGTCACAGCTTCTCTGAGCCAAGGGCTTGCATTTGGTTCGTCCACAGAGCCCAGTGCTGTGGGCTCTCCACGATCATGCTGAGATCTCGAGGTGCTGCTTGCAGCAAGGACACTGTTAGAAGTATAAATCTGGTGCTGTGGGTTCTCTCTCTCCAAGCTTTCTTCTATACCAGCACTGGACTTTCTGTAATCCTTCATGGTATTCTTCTTCCTATGGCTGCTCTGTTTAAAGGACACAGAATCCAATAGTAACAGAAAGCTCATATTAATTAGCTCCATCGTTGCTTTCTTAGCTGTTACCGTGATTTCGGGAGGCAGGGATAGTCATGACCTGTTTGTCACAGAAACTGTGTGAACTGGGCCCTGGCACATCCTGTCTACATTTTGTGTAGCTGTTTTATAATGACTGTCCCTGCAGGCTGTCTGGAACCAAATTTCCAATCAATAGTAGAACCTGTGTAAAGGGGATGTGGCTTTGGGTGTGCTCTGGTGTGAAGGTGTAGTACTTACCCTCTGCTCCCTCTGTGTCCGCACTGGAGGAGTTTCTGACAACTCTGGGGTGCGTACTCACGTTTTGGGAAGTTCAGCAGATAAAGCTGTGGCAGACGGCTCCCTGAGCAATGACAAGTGACCATAAAGCTGGGATTATTCCCCCTATAGCTCTTTCTCAGCCTGCCTAAAGTCCTGGGAAAGAACCAAACAGCCCTGACCTGCCTAGGAGGGTCCTTCCAAGTCCAAGTTCAGCTGAAAGGAAGAGTCATCGCTCAGTGAGATTTACCTCACCTGGATGTGATATTACCCGTGGAATAAACCCTCTTAAGTGAATTAACAAATTAACTTCTTGAGTGATCTGGAAAGCCTTTGGAAGGAATTAGTAATCAGGTTGGCACCTTGTCACCTCTTGCTTTGATGCAACCCGCTGTCGGTGTGGAGTATAATACATACATATGCATATGTATAAATGTATATATAGAAATATATAAAAATATAGATCGATAAAAATATATAAAAATAAA
>NW_010194046.1:0-1793 GCF_000695765.1 Mesitornis unicolor | reverse complement strand
TCATTGATAAAGATGTTAAACAGGACTGGCGTCAAAACAGAACCCTGGGGAACACCTCTTGTGACTGGTCGCCAACTGGATTTAGCTCCATTCACCACAACCCTCTGTGCTCAGCCATCCAGCCAGTTTTTAACCCAGCAAAGCGTATGCCCGTCCAAGCCATGCTCAGCCAGCTTCTCCAGGAGGGTACTGTGGGAGACAGCGTCAAAGGCCTTACTAAAGTCCAGGTAGACAGCCAAGTTCTTCAAGGAAGGGATTTTCTCTGCACAGGGCTCATGTTATGTTCTTTAAAGAAAGGACAGTTAGGTTTTGATTCCTATCTCTCTACTGATTTGAAGTACTAGTCCTTACCATTTTATATTAATTATCAAAATATGTGACCATTTTTAATTTTTAAAAATCTGTGTGGAATGTTTTAGTCACTTTATGTGCCAAAATATCACTTTAGCATCTTTTCCTAGCATCAAATAATTAGTTCTTTAAATAGAATCCATTTGAAGGATTTAAACAAAGAAAAGTTGCACAAGAGATCAAGTCATGGAAGTTCAGAGGGGGGAAAAATCTTGTATGTGAAGACTTATATGTGCAAAAAATACACTGTGGCATGTTCTTTGTAGATATTACTCTTGTTCTAATATTTTGACCTAGTATATCCTTTAAAAGCTTAATGTCTGCTGCAAATTCTGTGTGCTGATTTTGCTTGTCTCTGTTTCAGGACGAGCAAGAGTAAGAACTGTAGTCAAAGTCAATGTGCTAGTTTTGGTAGTGATGTCCAGAGGGCATCAGGACTGTACACTGTAGCCTGAAGACCAAAGAAATAAAGAATAAATCAAGTTTACTTCAATTCAGAATTGTTAATGTAGTGGCTGTATGAATTTGAAGTTTTATCAATGGAAATTCTCTGAGCCTTTAGGGAATGGTAACTAGATTCTTCTCTGTCAAATTTTTCCATGTGCACAGTACAGTGAGTGAGAGGATAGTAACCATGCTTAGCAGCATAGAGACCTTGAGCTTCAATATGGTGTGTTAGCAGTAAATCATTTTGTCATCCTTCCAAAATTCTTCCTTTCGGCCCTTCCTTTTGAAGTTTGGAAGATTGTCATTCTTTCTGCCCTTCCCCTGTTACTTCTTCTATTTCTTTCTGACAGATGGAGTTTGCTGCTTCAGGGCCTAGCAACCCATTTCTCCACTTTCCACTAGCCCCAGAAATCACCAGGGAAGGCTTTGATCACAACATCACTCTAACATCAGCGATTCTAACTGCACTGTTGCATTCCCAAGTCAACCCCAACCCAATCCTGTGTCCAGCGCTACTTCTGTTTTCTGTTTAATTATCTGTAAAGCATTACAGCCATCATCTGCTCAGTTTCTTCTTCACGTATCTCCTTCAGCTCCTAGCATTGTCATGTCACCTGTCCCTCCCATCTACCCCAGTAGCCATCATCCACACTAAATAAATTCTTTGACATTTTAGCACATTATTGCAGATGCAGAAAGGGGAAAAATTAGAGGTGAATTTGCTGAAGTTCACGGCCTGCTGGCTATGTGTTTCTGTTGAGAGTGAGCCATCACCACATTTGGGTGATGGTCAACAATTCTCTTTCCTCACCAACCTACCCCTCCACAGCTCACTGTTCCCGCTAGCAATAACACAGGTGCTTTCAGAGGTCACCATTTAAACAGGGTGGTAGAGATGGACTCTTTCCTATCAGCAACCAGGATTTTTAAGTGCAGTCTTTGTGAAAGCTGGAATAAAATAACTCGGAGGAGTTAGAAACCTGTGTTCAATCAGG
>NW_010194045.1:0-36807 GCF_000695765.1 Mesitornis unicolor | reverse complement strand
ATTTATATATATATATATATTCATCCACTGCCTGAGATCTAAATCCTGACCTGTAAGCAAGGCAGGAATACTGATGTCTTGTTTCCTTGTGTGATTCCTAATGGAGCTGGGATGTGAGCCCCAACTGGGATCTGTAGACAGAATAGCAAATGAAACTGCCACATGGCCCATGTTATTCAGTGATCTTCAAGATCAATGCTGGCTTCCTGAAGTCCAGTCTACTCTATAGACTTCTTATAATCAAAGGAAGAAGCTTTCTCCCTCCCCCCAGTATTTATTTCAGACAGTGTCTGAGCTTCAAACTAAGGCGATGGAGCACTTTGCAGGCACATAAACCAACGAAGTTAAATTGCTTCACCTCTGAAACCAGGCTCTAAATGACTTCAGACAGCTTCTAAATATATTCAGTCTGAAGGAAAACTTCCTTCTGGCATTTAAGTCTGGAGATAAAACAAGTCTGGTGAAAAAAAAGGCAAATTTCTCCTAGCCAGAAGAACCAAAATGCTGTGGTCTGCTTTAGGGGTACAAGGGAGGTGTATGGCTGAGGTCAGGCTTGATGTATGAACTGGGTCCCAGTACAGTGACCCACTGGGAATGGGAGCACCCATGCTGGAGGAGAAGACCCTGCAGTTGTCGGCAGGAGCTGGCCCAAGGCTTTGTGGTGACTGTGCCAAGGCCTTTGACCGCTCAGCACCAGGACCTATACTTCCCTGCCTTTTCTTTCGTCCCCCACAAACGGAGGAACAAGCGACAAGGCACAGCTGGGGAGGAGCAGCAGCTGGGTTGTTACATATCTCACAAGCCCTCATTTTTGGTCTTAGCGTGGGAAGGAACGGCATAAGGAGAAACAACTTTACAACATTTTTTAAAGTCTACCTTAAATTCAGGATCCATAAAGAGGGGACAGATTCAACGAAATCAAGGGGTCACCTGAACCCACTTTTCTTTCATAGAGTCTCTTGGATGTGTTCATCCACTTTTTCTGTAACATCCGGGTTTGCAGCTGATTTCTGTGCGATTACAGAGAGCAATAAGAAGATAGAACCCAAATACTATTATCCGGGGGCTTATTCTCGCTTTCACTGACCTGGATGGCAAATTGACTTTTGGGAAAAAAACCCAAAGAAGCTGTGTGCCCTACAAATGAGCATTGATGCCAAAGTATTGCAGTGGGGATTTATCAACGGGCTGACACCTCAGTATCCATCTCTTATTTGCATAGCAAAGAAATGTGAATAAAAATGTGAGTTTAGCTCTGCACCAGTCAGGATAGGAGGTAATTCTGGCATTAGCAGAGCTGCGGGTTCAACCACAGGGAATTTGGTAAGTAAAAATGCTTTGTGTCCATGAACGCTGTAGGTGTGTAATGACTGAGGCCAGGCCCTTGTTTAAAAAATACAGTTTATTAGATAAAACATACATAGAACCAAGTAAATCCAATCCTTTATTAAAAATACAGAAATCAGTTTGCAATAGTAAAAGAAAGTACTGGCTTTTTCTATGAAACATAAACCTGAAGGTTTGAGACCTTCTGGCTTTATCACAGCCGGTCCCCCTCTATACTACATTCTTAAACGTGCTGCATCAAATTGTGAAACCCAAGCAAAAGTCTGTTGTACAAAATAAAGAACGTTAAGACCAGTAATACGCAGTTTAATTAAGATGCAAACAGTAGCATACAACACACAGAACAGTCAATATACAGCTATACATTAAAACATGCCTCTAAATAGTGACAGAGAATCCACTGGAAGGAGTAAGTTACAAATAATAGAAAACAATGTCTGAAGAAATAAAAAAGGAATCACAGCTTGACACTATATTTGTTAAATGGTTGCATATGTATTGAAACACCGTACATATTAAGAATGAATATATTGGTCCCACCCATACAGAACATGCTAAATCGACACTTAACTATTTCATTTGGTTATGTGAACATGTATGAGGTGTACATATGTTGGGCAGGTGCCTATCTGTGTGTATATGTCAGGCCTGTGCATATGTACACATGGAAAGGCACACACCTCCACAGCTGAAGACACATCACTTCAATAAAACCCTTTGCGGCAGGGTGAGAGCAATACCAATACACTGTTTGTCATAATCCTGCTGCTCCGAGGACTCCAGGCATTTTATTCGCATGTTATTCTCACCTGTAAGCTCCACATTCATTTTACTTCAGCTCTCCCTAGTTTGCATATTTGCAAAGTGAAGACAAAACTCTTCAATATAACACAATGTTCACTGTTGGAGATGATTTATTAGGGGAGGTTTTGATAGCTGAGAAACAACGAAGTATTAAAGGGTTTGTATTGCTTTTCCAATAAGTGGAACTAAGGGGCAGATGTCTTTTCCCTGATTATTTTTATCATCATATGGTAATCCTGGCATAACTAATAATATATCCTATATGTCATCTTTAGTAAGAATTCTTGGTTGAAAATGGAGAAGGCTTGTATTAAGAAAAGTCCCAGGCATTTAAGCTGTTTCTGTAACCCCGAATTTTTTTGCACCTCCTGACAATAATAGAAAAATTAAGTAATGACAAAATGTGATGGTAATTAAAATGAATGTATGGCAGAATGAACATTAAGTGAAAGAATTACTCAGGCCTGATAGAATTAGAAATTACCTAGATTCAGAAAAGCACACTGAGCGGTCAGCTTGAAACAAAGCTGAAGACACACCGCAGGGCTACAAAAGTGCAGATTTGACATTGGATGGCACAGACCTGCATTGCTGCACTGGGACTTGAGGTGGTCAAAGGGTAAGATGCTGCTTTGCTCCTCTCTCATTGAAAGAAAGCAAAACAAAACAGTGCTGAGGCAAAGACGTGTAAAAGATGAATACAGCCATCCTGTCTGTTCTTTCAGCAGGGAGCGTGACATCGGTGCCCTCTCACTGACACAGGTGGGGACGGTCTAGATTTATATCGGCATCAGAAGAACAGCAGCCTAGGAAGGTTTACACCACAGGGCACAATTGAAACACCCTGTACACTGGGAATGGGGCAGGAGGCACCATTGGAGGGCAGTGGTAGATGCACTGGGGGGATCTAACACAGTCTTGTCTTGCCAAGGGGGCACCCAGGCAGCATCACTCATGTGACAGCCCACGGGGCTGCCACTGACACTGTTGTAGTGCCAGTGAAATAAACCCAGTGTTTTTTGCCATCAGGAAGAGAGCAGGAGCCTGCTGACACCAGTGTGGCAGCGCCAGGTGGAGTAAAAGTGGGCAGAGCGATCAAAACAACTGGGACAGTCTGAGACAAGGACTTCCAAAATGCATCAGCCTTATATGCTCCTCATGGCGAGTCACAAGACCTAAGACTGAGTTCAGCGTCATTCAAGCACATAATCTCATGACAGCATGTTTCTATTGAAAAGGAAATCTCATTATTTACATTATATTTTTAATATACACACTGGCAGGTGAAGGAAGCTTGGTGAGCTAGTGTATACGAGCTGATTTTGCTGTTTTGAGAGCAGTCGCAGAGGAGCAGCCTCCTGTTAGTTCCTGTGGGATTTGGGCAAGAGCAGTCACAAAGGCATTTTTCTAATGATGTGAGATGTGGAGATGTTGCATCTATCAGTAGTAAGTGGTATAGGCTGTAATAAATTTATGAGTGGCTGAATGCAAGACAGGGTGAGTTGGAATTATTACTTGTATCCAAACTGTATATTCAGTTTTTTTCTCTCTGGCAGATTTTGCATATGCTTGAAAATATCAAAATAACTATTCATTTGATATCTGATGTTCCTTAGAAAATGTCTCTTCCTAAGGCTGTAGAGTACTGGGAAAGGGATGTCACTCACCATTCAAGGAGGGCAAGATTAATATATAGTAGATGTGTAAAAAAGTCCAAGATTGTAAAATACCTGCAAGATGTGATGAAAGCAGCCCTGCTTATCCAGCCACTGCAGAAACTGAGGCTTATCTGGCAAATTACAGAACATTAAAAATCAAAGCTAACATGCTTTGAGCCCAATTAGCAGTAAAAAACCTGATAGCTGCACATACATCAAAAAAAACCCCGTGCATGCTTCACTGGCCCTGGAAGCTAACACTGAGGAGCTGGAAGGGAGCTCAGAGCAGCATTTAAAAGAAAAAAAGTGTGAGCAGGAGTTGTGCTATTTTGTGGCCTGATTTAAGGCTGCCACTTTCCAGCTGGACAGAAACTGTTCTGCTCTCATCCTTCGCACTGTTTGGAAACAGAGACCCAGAGCCAAAACCTGATCTCATTCCCACTGGTAGAAGTATGCGGTAGCCCCACAGAAGCTGCAGTCATTACTTTAAGCTCACGCTTGTGCATCCATGTGTGAATCTGCCCTGCGCTATTGCATGTATTTCAATATGAAGGATGATGCTGTAAATGTTGCAGTGCCAGTTGCCACAAGGATTTTCTCACAACACTTAACGTAGGCTTACAAGCGTAACCTTCCCTCACTGCTGATTTTGTCTATACCACCACCACCTCCCAGCTGGTCAACACCCCTTCTCTTCTGCCAGCCGGATGGCTCTTTCCTACCTCCTGTTGTCCTTATCATTGGCAATGGGCACCCCTTCTTTCCAACCAACTTTCTGGAGCTGGCTGAAAGCAAGCTGGACCCTCTCCAAGTCTGGGGGATGCCGGTGGCTCTGTGCTCAGCACACATCGATGCTCACACCTGCCTAATGGTGCGCCATGCACAGGGCCAAGGCTGGTCCACGTGGCCAGCAGCAGCAGGGCGTGAGCCAAGGATTCGTCCCAGCGAGCAGGGTAACTGGGACTGTTCAAACCAATGCGCACTTAAGCAGCTTGAATATCAAGAGGTGGCACAGGAAAAGATGGAAGGTAGAGGGGAAAACTGCACTCACCCTGAGTAAAAATGCTGAGCCTTTAATGAGGTATTCCTTGCAAATAGTCATCAGCCAGCTAGTTAAAAACCATCCTCAAAAAGTACCTTTCATGCCAGTGAATGAAAGCAATGGAAGATTTTTTTGTGCGAGATAAAAGGGTATGTCAAAAAAAATACGGAAAACCTAATTCAAAGATATCAGCATGCGGTAGTCTTTGTCGCAGCAGAACTGGCCCTAGACTCTCCTGTGAAGGGCACTTGATTGAAAAGAAAGAAAGGATTGAAGAAAAGCACAGAGAAAGAGAAAGCGGGAACAGAAAGAGGTGAAAGAGCACGGAATAGCCAAAAGGTAGAGAAGGAGTTGCAGCAGGGGCGAAGGACACAGATGTATGGTCACTGAAAGATGGAAAGGAAGGGTGCGATCTTGCAGGTGCATAAGGAAGATGTAGCAAGGGCTGTGCAAGGAGTAAGTCAGACGTGGACAATGCAGGGAGAAAATCTGCAATATGGCGAGAGCGGATGGTCCTGTGGTTAAGGCACTGGATTCCGACCAGGATGTCTGGGTTCAAACCTCCAGCTTCACCAAAGGTCAGGGTTAACACTGTTGGGAAGGAAGAGTTTTAGTTCCTTTTTCTCAGTGTTCTGCTATTTTTCCCCTCATGTGGCTGTGGGAAACCTGTGCCATTGACTTCTATCTGTTTTCAGCACTTCAACTGTCTCTAGGAAACCCTTCGCCTTAGGTTGTCCCTTTTGCCACATGAGGCTGTCACCTCTCCAGGCCATAGTCTCATAGTACACCTGCACAGTGCCAAACACAATGCCTTTGTGACACAAACACCGATAGTGAGTATTGATAACAGCAGACGAGCATGCTGGTATTCGAACTGTTGGTACTGTCAGAGGGTAGATCAGGTACTAGTAAAAATGTGAAATAACTCTACTAAATCTACATCAGGGTTAATGGAAGACTGGAATTGACTTCTTGTAAGCATGTAGACTGGGTAAGCAAAAGTCTTTCTTCTATCACTAGGTTTCTAAGAGGCATAAAATGAAAAGCCAATGTATATTCTATGTTTACAGCTGTTTTCTGAAGTTTTTGTGCCACAAGAAAAAGGAAAAAAAGGTATTTTTCTCTGAATACTGGCTCTTACCAAACTGATCAGAAACCTTCTGGATGCTAGAGCACATTAGAAATGCCATGAAGAAGACAGATAGATTTTAGAGACAGTCATTTGGTTCCAGTGGAACCTGGACACATGGATCAATTCACAATACTGCCACTGCAGCAAATGCTCAGGGCTATAAAACACATTACAGATCAAGAAACCATCAAAGTGAGGGATAAAATTAATCACTAGCCTTTCACTGGCTTGGATTCACTGCAGTTCAGAAGCCCTTTTTCTCACCTTCTCCTGTGTTTCAGCTGAAGGACACTGAAAGCTGTGAAACTGCTCCACTCTGAAATGTCCTCATTCCTGCGCTGCTTGGACTTCGGGTTTTTCCCATTCCCCACTCTTTTAGGGTTGTCAGACAATAGGAAGTTGGTTGTCCATAATTCATGTTCAAAAAGAAAAGGGCAGCATGATGCCAGTTCTTTATGACACCAAGGGAAAACTCTGGGTAATAAAGACATACTGCTCTATGCAGAGAAAATTCAGTATAAACCTGAGAGCAGAAACTCCATGGGAACCCCAGGAAAGCCTGGGACTTGCCTATTTTTGAAGCCCATCTTTCCCAGCGGCTCCACCCTGCTCTCATTTCACTGGCTTCAGAGCTTGTCTGTGCAGCCAGGCAAACCTCTCCACAACACACACACACACACACACACACACACACACACACACACGCTTTCACACAGTCTCCTGCCCAGCCTCAAATGCTGCTCTTTGGCAGCTGCCCATAGACCAAGAGGAGCAAGACTCGGAGTCTGAAGTCCTGTGAGCTATTCCTGTCCGATTATGGCACTACCAAGAGACTCAACCGTTTGAAGTATGATGAAGTGCTGTGGATGCTGAAGCAGCCAAAACTTGTGGGTCACTGGGACTGATGTTGAAAAGTTTTATTTTTAAATTCCACTGAGGGCTTCACCTCGAGAATGTGTGGAAATCTCCCAGTGAAGTCATGTTCAAATCAGAGCAAGTTTCTGTTTAGTGGCACAGCTGAAATGCTGAGCGCTTGGGCTTTGGTTTGCTGTGAAGTGGAAAACCCAAACCACCCTCCACAAAAACTCGTAGCTGAAACACAAAGCTAACTGGAGAAGGTGTTGGGATCAGGTAGAGGTGCAGCTGCAAGAGATCTCTACCAGGAAGCTAGCAGCTCTCCAGGGTGCAGGGCTGAGGTGGCTGGCCAGCAGGGGCTGTCTCCGCTCTTTGTAAGAGAGGATGAAATAACTTGTTAGGCTCTAGTTACTATGGGACGCGGCTTGACCTGTTTTATGAGCCCAGACCCGGTCTTACAGATTCAGTAGAAAAACTTACATGGACCTCAGTGGGACTTGGGGTTGGCCTAACATACTTTATTTAGCATCTTGAGTGAGGGAAACATTTTTCTTTGGATTACAGTTGAAAGATTCTTGGGTTTCAGCTTGAATCCTGTGGTGGCAGTCTATTGCACACTACTGCTTCTTTCTTTTTCTTTAATAAATCGCATTTCATCTGCACTTAACCTCTAACCAAAATCCGTCTGCTAGAACTGCAATCAACCTGGTCAGCCAGTTTTGTTGAAAGCAATTCTCTCCAACCATGCCATGCAGGCACCGGATGACCCCAAGAGTACCACATCCCCACCCACCCCTCCAGGTGGGAAGCAGAGGCTTTGGGAGCGAAGGGAGACAAACTGTAAATTCACGTGTGCATAGCTGGACTTCTGAGGCATGGGGATTTGCTGGAGCTGGGGCCAGAATGAGTGAGTTGTGCTAGAGTCTATCAGATTTGTGAAGTACAGATGTGATAATACCGCTGCAACCACAAAAGAATTTACAACAGGAAGCACTGCAGCTGTTGCTTATTAGCATTAGTACAAATTACACAAAGCAAATTGTTAGCAGATATGTTTCCATAATATTTAACTCATGGCACTGAATAAAAGTGATTCCTTTTTAAGCAAAATTTTAGATTTCCAAGGGAATCAGTTTCCAATTGTCCATGAAGGGAGCGTGGATTAGAGAGCAGCATGCAACTATTGCAAGGCATCAGAGGCAATATGTGCAGCCACTTGCCTGCGTTCTCTGGTGAAGGTGTGCGAATTTGGGACCATATTTCTTGGTCAGAGAAGGAAAATCTGTATGGTTCCATATGACCCAATTACCAGCAATGGGGAGCGATGGTGCGTGGGCCCTGTCCTGGAGCTGCTGCAGCAAGGTTCTGTGCACAGAAGTGCTTGGAAAGGGAGGGAGGCTCTTGCTGACCTGCCATTTCCCTGAATTTTTGCCCCCAAAATGCTTATTATGACTCATTTCCCTAGCAACCCCAAGCCTGTTGATGTGGAAGGAGCCCACACCAGCAGAACAATCCCCTATCACAAAGTCAAGAGGGTGGCTTTGGAGACAAAATCCACACAGCAACAGACTGAACGTGCAGACTGAAATGCTGGGATGCAACCTATGAACAACTGACACCAAAATCGTTTGGACCAAAACCCTGGGCTTGACGCCTCTCTCCAGCCAAACCAGTTTCAAACTAGGGTAGCAGCTGGTTTTGATCCTGCCATCCCTGCAGCCTATTTAGGCACTTGCTCTGCCTTTCTCCTTACCCCATGGGGAAGAGATGAGCAACCGGCCCTGGGGATGGAGGCTGCAGTTCAGAGAAGGAGAGAGACCAAACAGCATTTAATTTTCATTAATAAAAGTGAGACATTTAATTCTCACCTCCCTCCCTGGTGCCAGGGCAGGACCAGCTGAATCCTGGAGGATGTCAGACACTAGAGATGCTCCTCTGTGAGTTTCTGGAGGGGCCTGGGGCAATGTCCCTCCTGATGTCTTTTTCCAAGTAGAAGCCAGTCAAAGGAAAAGAGAGAGAGAAGGAAAAAAGAAAAGAAGGCACTAACTAATTAACTGAATGTTTTGGGGTATGATTTGGAGAGGAAAGAGCTGACAGATTCCTCCCTGAGCTCACTCAGCCCCCGGACAGTGCATCTAGGGAAGGGGAGAGCACCGCAGCTCACAGGCAGAAAGGGGTCATGAGGTGGCTGTGCCAAGGCGAGGAAAGGCCATGGCGGCTGATGGAGTCAGGGCCAGGCGTTGGAGCCACTCTCTCTCTATAGCCATACACCTGCTCCCACGCTGTCCTTTTGTCCTGCCTTGCCCGAGCGGCACTGGTTGAACCAGAGGATGGTTTGGGCTCCTGCCACTAATCCACAGAGGCAGCTTTTCATGCCAAAGCTTCATTAGCCATTTTCTTTTCATTTTGCTGATTATTGCTGCTTTTGCTAATAATGATCTACTTAGGCTCTTATAGCCATCCTGCCTTTAAGAAGGAAAGAAGTGTAACTCATGAAGACTACTGAAAACCTATAGAACTTCAGCGATTGGTTTAAGAGCAGTAACAGCCCAGAGTGATGCTTTACGTGCCAGTCCCAAGGGTGCCTGCCTGCATTAATCACGTTGAGCGAAGCTGCTAATGCTGCAAAGGCCACTGCGCTACTCAGCCTGCCGAGCAAAGCAGTGGGCTCAGAGGGGTGGAGGCATTCCCACCAGCATTTCTTGAAACCCAGGTAGGTCTGGATGAGGAAGGAGGCATTTGTCGGTGTGAGAGAAGAGGCCATGGCAGCAGGTGGGTAATGGAGAAGCAGCTGAAGTGCGTGTTCTGGCTCTGTAGTGCTGCTTATGAGGAAATGGCCTGACACCCTCAACACAGCAGAGCTGCTTAACTACCCTCACAGACAAGGCTTGAAAGAGAAAAAAGAGTTATAATTACAATATTACTGCAGTTATGTTTGCCCCCTAATTGCCTTTCAGTGAAAAAAAATCTATGCCAGGGCAGAATTTTTGTTATAAGCATTACTTACATGTAAAATTAATCCACTAACTGCCTCCCCTGTAATAACAGAAGTGTCATGGCCTGGGACAGTCCTGTCGTACCTACAGGTATCAAATGAGATAGCACCACTGACTGTACACTTCAGACAGATACATGAAAACTATGTCAACATATTAAATGTAGGAGCATCATTGCCACTAAGGAGTCTATAGATACTGCCTTGGTAGTATCAGCCCTCTGAGCTGTAACGTCTGGAACAGAGCAGGTGGAGGGAAGGGGTGAGACACGGAGCTGAACGGGAAGGATTCTTGCTGGGGAAAGTTTGTAGTTGTGGGGCTCTTTTTTCCCACTCTCAGAACAAAATGTGAGGTTACAGATTCACCAGAAAAATACAATAAGATGCAAAAATCTTCTTGGAACAAAAATGTTCCATTTCCAAAATGTCAAAATGATGTTTTGACATTACCAAAAGCTGTAGTCCCAGTTACATAGAATTTACATTAGAAAGTGACATGCTTTTATGAAGGGTTTTGATTTTGACAAAGTGGAATTTTGCAGCATTGAAGCCACTTGATAATTTCTAAGCAGCTCTGACTACTGATATACTACAACCAGGTAAGGTTCTAAGTGGAGGAATTAAATTCACCTTTTGAAAAAAAGAGAAGTTAACTAAGTTCAGAATTATGGAGGAACAAAAAAAAAAGTTTGAGGACTCTCTGAAGGTGACATTACTAATACAGCAAGATTTTTACATATTTTGGGGATCTTTATGGGGTGAAGATTAATTTTTTAAAAGATGTAAGAATGAAAAATGAACTGTACAGGTTTGGCATTGATGTGAAGTCACCTCTGCCTCAACCACAGACAGCTGAACAGATTTCCATTCTCTACACCATGGATGCAAAGGGATGTGCACAGGTGTTACCTTTCAAGCATCAGCATGTTTAGGGTTCAGTATATTACATCACTGGATTGTATATGACTTTTCATTTAACACACTTGTTCAGCTATCCCTGTGAAAGGTGTTTCAGCCCGCAGACAGGATTTGCTGAAAGCTGCTCAGTCCTGTAAAGATCCAACTCTGCAAATGTGTGCAGACAACTTTTTTAATTTGGGGGAGTAGTCCCAGGAGTTCAGTGAAAGTCTTGAGGGATATGGTTTCTAGTATTGTTAAGGATTTTCAGGACTAGGTCTTGAACCACTATCTTTTTGTAGAAGTTCTAGTCTAGCAACATGCATTAAGTTGAATTTTATTCCATGAGGTAATTTTGGTAATATTTTGTTCTGCGTAACCACGGTCGGACAGTATGGCATCTTGCATTTTGTCAGGACCCCGTTTGTCAGTTCAGTTGAGGTGAGATCTAAAATCATCTGCATGACTTAAACACTTGCTACCACTCCTTGTCATGCACTAAACTGTATGGATGTGTCCCTTTGTCATCCTCCTTTGTGAAGGGTGAAAATGAGGGCACACTCACGCCACAAATTACCTCCTCAGCCTGAGACCTGTCCTCTTTCACCTGGCTACATGACATATCAATGAGCACCTTTTGGATTTGTGTAAAAGGCAGAAGAGCATTATTTTTATTCCGCTTCAGATGGAAAGCACAGCACATCTGCAAATGTACCAAAAGCCACAGCACAGTCAGGAACCAAGCCTGCAGCAACCGTCGTTGCAAAGTGCAGAGCTGTGCCCTGCCTTGCCAGCCCCACCCGGAGAATGAATGTTCCCGCCCGGCTCCCTCGCTTTTCAAAAACGCAGACAAAACCAAACCCAGAAATTCTGCATTTCCTTAGAGCGACACAAACTGCTCGCCAGACAGAAACGGCTCAGGGAAGGGAGCTGACAGCTGAGCACGCCAGACACCGTGGGAGCCATCCACCCCCTCCTCGGCGTGACAGGAAACATCCTGTCAGAAACACTCTGCGTTTGGGCTTTTCTTGAATTCATTATCTGCAAACGGTGACGGGCTTATCCTGCCGGGAGCCTGCGATTCCTTGTCGGTGTTTATAGATGTGCTCGATAGGACAGTCGTGATGGTCAACACTCATCAGACAGAAAGCACTCATCAGAGCTCCAGCCTCATGTATATTAGGGCTGCTCCCTCTAGTGGCAAAAAGTACTTTAGCTGCAAAACCCCCACTTTTTCCCCCCTATTTTATTTTTAAAAAAACCCAACTTTTTTCTTTTTTTCTTTTTTCTTTTTTTTTTTTTTAACTGAAGAATTCAAGTTTTCCAGATAGTGCAAGACATGGGGCAGTTCGCGTCAGACGACACGTGACCAAACGCCGTGCTTTTCCAGCCCTTGAGCGTCGATGGTGGAGCTGGAGTCCAGCCGACGCAGGCCAGCGGTCACTTCTCTGAGGCAGACCTGTGTCAAGCCAGGAACTCTGAGTCAGTCTACCAGCAGTCCTCAGCGTATGCCGTAGTCGTGTTTGGTTTTGATTTCCCACTTCTGATTACAAAAATAGGACTTACTATAATCATAATAATGATGCAAAAGAATTACTGTAATCATATACTTTTTGGCAAATTATTAACACAAAGCAGCCCAAAAGACCCCACTGGATTAAAAAAAGGTGACGATGCTCAAATGTTAAAAAAGACAAAGTCTTTGTTAAAAAAGAAGGAAAAACAATCTGCAAATGAATGCATTTCCGTAAGGCAACATGTTACCTTTAGTTTTCCGTCTAGATTTAGGTCAGGTTCTGTTGTTATTCAAGAAAACTTTAGAACTTGGCTTGCTTGAGCTTATCAATGTGGTAGCACAGTTTCAGCGCAGGTCCCAGTTTCAGCCCCAGGTATTTCATGATCATGTCACTTTTCAGCAGCAACAAAGCATTGCCATCAATCTCCTGGTTTCAAAAGAGAGGAGGAGAATCAAGTGTGTTAACCCCCCTCCAGTGCTGTGTCATGACACATTAAACAAGGTGAATCAGAAACAGAGCAGAGCTAGCTGAAATGTCATGCATTTTGAAATTTCATTAAAAACACTGAAATCTGACGTATGACAGAAGGAAACTCTAAAGGAGGGGTTAGTCAAATAGTACTTCTTATTTTTCAAGGAACAGTAAGGTTTGCCTAGTTTTTCAATTATTTTGGAATTAAAACATGAGAATTTGAGGAAAAAAAATCAGGGCTCCTCTAAGTCCAATTCTGAGAAAAGCCAATCAGCCTTGAGAGAAAGCAGTGAGTGATGGAGAGAGGAAGAGGGATGTGGCCCCAGCAATTGCTAATACTGCACCTCTGAATCTCAGCTCCAGCTTTTTCCCTGGCTATCTGCATGTTTCACATATCTCCAGTGCACTTATATCTGTTGAGTTATCTATAAAAATATATATATTTCTTTTTCTTAAATTGAATATAGTAGTAATTTGCTTATTTTATTGCATTTATTAAAAAATTTGTTCAAATTTCATTTAACCATCATGTAAGTGAAAGAAATTGCCACCAAGTTCATTTGTTTATCCCAGACCTGTTGGCTTGAAAGCCTTTTGAAATTACAAAGTGCAGTGCTGAGCACAAAGTAGTGTGGGTGCACAGAGAAACATGCTCTGTTTTACTGTAGAACAGAGGCTTTCAGCCACACTGTCCTTCCTTGGATCCTAAGCTTGTCTGCTTTTTCCTGACTACATTAATAAATCTGCCAAAAAGTACTACCCCTCTCCACAGTCATTACCACACTTACACACTTGGACCATTAGAGCCAAAATATAATTAGTGCTATGTGTGTGTGCATACATAAGTGTGTGTGCATACATGTGTGTATGTGTGTATATATACACATTTACACACACACACAAATGCTGTATATATTGTATTCTACCATTTTAATGGTCAGATCTTTGTTCTGTGATCTATTACCTACTAATTAAGCAATACTATGGATCCTAATTTGCCCGGATTATTATTATTCCATTCTGCAGGTGATTTAGGTGATGAGCAGTTAAGGTCACTTCCTAATTAACTCAATCAATTAATGCTCTTCATTCTGCAACCCCCACTCTATCCATAATAGAAAATCTATCCATAATAGAAAATCTCTTCACCCTCCCCCTCTGCTTCCCATTATTTTAAGGAAGCTAAGTGAAAGTAAGAATAAGTATTATGTGTCATTAATATTTGCATAAGAAAGAAAAACAAACTCCTGGAATTGTGATGCCATAGCATAAAAACACTGTCAATGGTTTGGTGCAGAGGCATCTGTTTCTAAATGTTGAGTTCAGCATTTTAGTATTTCCTGTATTATTACCATGCAGGGGTCAAAATTAAACTCCATGACAAGAGTATGCCAGAGGGAGCATTCATATCCAATTAAATATCTCATATTAGCCACGTCCCTGTGCAGACTGTTGGCTTGACTTCTCTACAGTATTACTGTGTCAGCTCTTTTAAAAACAATTTTAAATAGAAGGATTCTATAGCATGGTCCCCAAATCTGCAATAGCCCAACTAGAAGATCTTGAAACAAATCTGAAGCTGATAAAATTCAGTGCCATCAGCACAATTAGCTTCTTTCATACGAGTTGAGATCTGGCCCACTACAAGTTAGAACATTGCAGGAGATCACTGCCATTTTCCTGCAAGGAGACAGACACAGCAAACATCTGAGCTGCGAGGTCATGATACAGTAGGTATAAACATACAGCTTCCACCTGCAAAAATGAATATTGCTGTGTTTGTGCCGGCTCCGTGCAGCACTTGTTATGAGGATACTGTTCAAAAAGCAGAGCAGTCTCTAAACAAGCCCTGTGCTATGCAAACAAGAATTGGTCTCAGTGGTGGATGTCCCCAGGACGAGGCTTTTAATAAAGAAAGATGAAACTCCCCATCTTCATGATTGTTTAAGCACCTAATTCTGAGTAAAATCAAATACTTTAGGATCTATATCCCTACTTTTGTATTCTGCAGTCTTGTGAACAGCCACCAGCCTTGGTAAGGCCACAACCTGTGACAGGATTGCAGCAAATGGTCAGTGCTCAAACACTCAAGATGAGGAAGGTCTAAGGAAAGAGACATGCTCACAAGTTTGATGTCTAGCACTGGCAGAGACAGGTTGCTATTTGAATACACTGGATTAATTATGTTAAACTTAAAGATTTTTGTCTCCTGCAAATATGCACTTGCCAATCGATCATAATTAAACTGTCAGACCATAACATTGCTTCGATCCCTTCCAGCTTGAGTTTTCCAACCTGCTAATTCCCCATGCAACTCCTTCCCCTTCTCCATTTCCCTCCTCCAGTTTTTCTACCAAGTCTTTCTTGCTGAGATAGCACTGCACGAGGCTTTCATTTAGTGCCACTACAAGGTCCCTGGCAGGATGACAGCTCCTTTGCATGAGGCCAAAAGATCTATCATCTATGGACTCAGCTCTGCTTGGCACACAGCCTTGCCGAGGGAGCAGGGAGCAGCAGAGGTAGCAGGCAGTTTCATGGTCTTTGGTGGACACTCTCAGGAGCTGCCTGTGACAGAGCTCCTTGAGTGTCTTGCCAAGAAGAAAACCTTCTCCTCCTGGTGGGAAGAGCAGAGACAGAGCCAGGTCATCCCGCAATGCCTATTGCAGCAGTGGAGGATGTGGGCTGCACCTCCCTATTGCACACTGGGAGAGACAGCTCTGGGGACTGCGGTCAATCCCAAATGGCTCAACATAGCAGTAGGAAAGCACACTGCCCACATGCAGGATACCTCCCCCAGCCTTTTCTTCCCTGTGGTCCCACCACCCTATCCCTCCCAGTGTCATAGCTCAGATGAGTTGATTGCCAAAGCAACGATTTCAGGTGATAGCTGGGCTTTGCCAATGACAGTAAGTGCTTCTAAGTAAATTATGCACCTGCTTCATAGAAAGATTGAACATACAGGAAGATATGGCTAAGGTTAATGGACTAATCACTTGTCTCTCACCCCTGGGGTCTCCATGCTAATCCAGATGAGATTTGAAGGCTGAAAAATTGCAGGGACATATATAACTCAAAGGCGTAATTGAATTGAGTTGTGTGGTAGTCTTACCCAGATTCTCACACCTACAGCATATTTTACAAGGAAACCCATGATAAGTAGAGCCCATGGGTGCTGGGTGTTCAACAAAGGACAACAGGGAGAGTCTTTAGTGGCAATTTAGCTTGGTCTTTTTGGTCACAGAGCAGCTGTAGTATTGCAGCATGCTCCAGTGCAGCTGGCCCATGACTGCCTGGATCGTGTCACTACTCTGTTGCCAGGTAAAAGCACAATGTGCCATCCTGTGCTGCAAGTGGAAACTAGACAAAAATGGTGCTTTTGCACTGTCCATATTTGCAAGATGAACTTTAAACATTTCTTTTCTTTGGGATGTACCTGCATGCTTCAGACCATGGCAATTTTCTCTCCCTTGCATGAAGAGTTTTCTCTTGATGAGAAAACTCCATTTTCATTATTCATTTTCATAGCCAGACTGAATTGATCAAGGAGGGATGGAGGTGGAGGAGGCTGAAAATGCTATTAGATGCATTGGTGCCAACTCTATATACAGCAGCAGGACAAGAAACTCCAGATCTATGTGTTTACAGTCTTCCCTTTACTAATTAAGGACAATATCATTTCCCCAATGGAGATTGCCTAGCTAAAGCAACTATCATATTCTCCAGTGAGTCAGCAGGTCTGTTAAATTTGGTTATATAGTTACATAATACTGAGGGAAAAAAAGATTAAAAGGTTGGCTGTTTTGCGTTTCTCCTGCTAAATATCTAGAGACACATTAAAAATGCTCTTCAGAGAAGAATCATAGGTATCCTGGGAAAAAACTGTCATTGAGACGAGGCTTTTTTGTGTCAATGTGACAATGAAGAATGAGCACCAGGTACTCTGTGCCTTCTCTTAGGCTTGGCATAGAAACAATTTATGCTAGTTGGGAACAAATAGTGAGCATTTTCTAAAGACATTTTTAGGGTCTCCCCAATGAAGAATAAATAGAATAGACTATTTCAGTTGGAAGTGACCTACAGCAATCATCTAGTGCAACTGCCTGGCCACTTCAGGGCTGACCAAGTTAAAGCATGTTATAAAGGGCACAGTCCAAATGTCTTTTGAACACTGACAGGCTTGGGGCATCGACCATCCCTCCAGGTAGCCTGTTCCAGTGTTTGTGCACCCTCTTGGGTGATAAGCGAACACTGCTTCAACCCAAAGCCCCCAGCAGTGACCTGGGGGCTCAGACACTGCCTGTAGCAGCTAATTGCAGCTGAGGGGGTGTGTGAGATGCTATCTCGGGACTGCCCATGCACTTGGCCTAATCACCTAGAAGCGGTAAGGGCAGCCTTCTACATACGTGTTTTCTGAAGAGCTCCACGTGGGGACCTAAAGCATGAGGGTCTGCATCCTTCACAAACCAAACCACGTCATCCACCGTCCAGGTCAAAGGATTCTTGCTTGATGGCCGAGCCGTGTCTTGTTCTGTTGAAGGACTTGAGGCTATCAGTACAAAAAAGCCCACAACAGCGCGTTACAATGGCACGCAGCGGTTTCTGTGGTTTGTGAGGCTGCAGTGGTATGGCAGCCTCACTGCAGCATTAGATGCTGGATCTGCGTGTTCAAGTATCAGCCTGAGAGAGTGGGGCGAGGAGAGAAGGGGACTTGGAGCAGTTTCCAATCTGACTGCTTACCGGGAGACACGATCCCAGCTGGCGAATTGCGTTAAAAAACATGAAACCCTTGGGTTCCTGCTGGGAAAGGAAAAATGTGCCAGCTGCCAGGCTCTTAAACCGCGCTGCCCCTGCTGTCTGATCTGCAAGCAGCAGGGATCTTGGCTCCAGAAGACACCACCCTCCCACCTGGAGAGCAAGCACTTCAGCACTAAACAAAGGATTTTGCCATTGAATGCAAAGGCTAGAGGATAAAATCAGGATTTAGCAAATAGGCTTTTTTTTTTTCCTTTGCATTCAGATATTCAGACCTAGAGCTCAAATGAAGGTTTCCTCCTATTCTTAGGCTCTCATGAAGCGGATGGTCCCCAATGAACGCCTATTTGGAAAGCTACTAAAACACGCGAAGATGAACACTGCACATGTGACTTTTTAATGGTATAAGCCCTGGATGATTTAAACTCACTTCGGCTTGCTGTAGCTTTAAATCAAGTGAATAAAGGCACTTTGGAATGAAAGTGCATTTATGTTTTTATTCTTAGTCTCCACAGAATTATAATTCTCAGCCTCCATGTGAATATAATTTGCACCCCCACTTATGTTGCTTCACTATTACAAGAACTATATTATGCTAGGTTACAGGAAAGCTGTTTAAATTTGTTTAAATCCACACCAAGTAAACTTTGCATTAACAGGGGGGCAGCACACAGGTGTATAAAATGTTACTTGCCCAGACCCGCTCATCTCTTTTCGTGAAGGCCAAGTTTTTAATGAGAGGTGCAAATGATAAACAAGGAGGCACTACAGAAGACAGAAAAGGAAACAGAAGAGTGCAAGTAGAGGGAGACCACTGATACCTAAACTGGAGCCTGAAGAAGCCCCGAGAAGCCCCAAGAAGCCAAGAGGACAATCAGAGCTGCTGAAGAGAGAAGAGCTGAGCTCTCCAGAGGAATATTGAGCTTACAGAGGTTGATGACATTTATGAGAATCCCCATGCATGACACAAAACATGATCCTAACACATGTGAGCAAACATTGTGGGCTGGGTTTGGGGCTGATGTAGACTGTCATTCCATTGTCTTCAATAGGGCCATGCTGATTTATATTAGCTGAGGATCTGCCCATATATTCACAGTAACAGCTTTATGAGCATATCGGTCCTTTTTCTCTGGCTGCCATGCTCATCTTATGCTATAATGTAATGAGGTATGTTTTGCAGTTACAAAGGATGATCTCCAGTACGCAGCAGCACTATGAATGTGCAAATCTGGTCGACGGGCTTCATAATGGGATGTGATGTAAATATCATGATAATTGCACTCTCATTTGCTAAGTCACTGTTCTGGATATAAAGGACAAGGAATAGCTGCAGGTCCTCTTAATTAGACAGCGAGGATTGGTGTGCGTATGGACTCAGGTGACCCTGGGCTCCGCTCACAGAATAAATGCAATACACAACGGTACAGACACCATCTGGAGCCTTTGGCATGAAACGATGAAGACAAAGAGTGCAAAATGAGCAGGGTAATCTTGGCCAACTCCTGGATCATCAGTAACATCCACCAACTTTGTCAGGGACAAGTGGGAGAATCGAGACTTGTCTTGGAGGCAGATTTCTCCCCTACCTGATCTGCTGGTGGTCTGGGTGACAGCTGATGTGGGGAGATATTGGGCATCTTGGCACACAAACCAAAAGCAGGGAGAAAACCAGATTTTTGCTAGCCAGCTGGAAAAGAGAGGTGGGGGAGAGAAAGGTTTGGCCATGCCCAAAGGATTGCAGAAGTTTCTATGTGGTCAGGGAAGATGTGCCACTACTGAGGATCACATTTTTTCCCTTAAATTTGTATGGATGTAAGGAAAGCCCAAGGGACTTAGCCTGGGATTCACACCGGGCACAAAGAGAGCAGCTCCCGGCCCAGTGACCCCTGCCTGCCTTGCGCTGCTTCCAGAAATGCCAGGAAAGGGCAAAGGGGAACAGAGAGCCCCGAGAGCGGTTTGGAGCCTTCACAGGTATTGGAAATATCTGTGATAAAAGGAAGGGAGATGAGAAGAAAAGGTTGAAATGACAGAGGAATTCTATTCACTCCTTTGCAATCTAGCAATCAATAGCACAAATCTGATTTTTTTAAAGACAAATATATAAATGACCTTTCTAAAGAGATCACATGGCTAGAGCTTTTCAAGGCTCCAGCAGGTGAAGATAACCCTTTCAAATCCCTATCTGAGGTGTAATATAACAATAATAAAACAAGATTTATGCATAGATACTAACTCTTTGAAGATTTTTTGTCTTCATTTACCTACCTAGAGACAAATCCTTGATTTTCTGCTGCTTTTTTATGAATTAAGGTGTCTTATTTTACTTTTGTGTTAGGGGCTACCTTTAAATGTTGTTAGTAAAACTGGGATATCATCAGCTTGCAGACAAATGTCTTGAATGCAGTTCGTAGCTGGTGAGTCTGGAAACAATCTGGTTTTCCCTATCTTTTAAAATGTATTTCATTGTTTAATTTACTCTGGCTTTTTAACACTGTAGTTTACTCATTGGAGTGTAATCTATTTATTTACAAAAGAAAATAAATCATTTCATGTCCACACAAAGACATGAGGTTTATGTTTCAATAGCATCACTTTCCTGAAAGAGTATATTAAGCACAAAAGTGTTTGATGACAGCAGGGCAAGTACTATACATTTTTTCTTATCTGAAGGTATTCACACTTAACCTAAGAATTAGATAAATGAGGAAGTCTCATGTCTCCCGGGTATCCTATGCCATCCTGTCATCAGAATTAATCAAGATGATAATGAATACTCAGATTACAAAGAGATGGGAGTGCTCACGAGCAATAATTATTTTTAGAGATCGTAATCTAGGTCAAATCCAATTTCCTGTTTTTGACAGGTGGCAAAAATTTGTCAAATTAATGGAATGGGATATGGAAATTCAGGTAATCAGAGGGAAGTGCTTCCCCCTCCTGCCTGAAGCAGTGTTGGGGACAGAGAGGGAAGAGGTTCCCGTGCAGAGGAAGATCTTGGGGCATCCCAGTTGAAACCACTGCCTGTGCAGAAATGGCTGGAGATACCAGGTTGGTGTTCAAAGCCCAGCAAAGCTGATGGAAAGGTGTAGCCTGGCTTGGTCTGACTGAACTGGTGGCTGAGTTTTCACCCCACGCAGGTTTCATCTGCCCCAACTCTGGCCCCAGGACTTCCCTGAGAAGGAAGATGGAGAAAGTGAGCAGCCAAACGGCTGCAGAGGCATGACAAGGAAATCTGATGCTAAAATGGAGTTAAACCTGCAAAAGAAGGGAAGATAAATAACAGACTCCCTAAATATGTTCTTGGCAAACAAACAGAGCCCAGAGGGAATATGGTCATTGATAGATAAGAGTGGAAAGGGAGTGATAGATGAACTTTAATATTGCTGCAGGCCTAAATGATTTCTGTGCCTCAGGGGAAGGGGGTGGGAATGAAATTTTAAAAGGTTCTCTCTGATTGCACTGGAGCAGATAATAAGGAGCAGCAGATCTACTGAAACTAAGCAGAAGTAGCAGGCCCTCAAAGGTGCAGAGAAATGGGAAATATTTTTGAAAAACAACCAACCTCCCACTATAAACAAGGACAGGAGGAAGGCTTTATAGAAGACACTTTCTGAAAAGTCTAGGGCACACCAAGCAGAAGAGGAGAAACCTCAGAAAAGTAGGTGTGCAGGAGAACACAATTAGAGGATGTTGATGGGTGCAGGGGGGTTGATGAGCCACAATCAGCAGAGAGCTCTGGAAAGAAGATTGGGCTTAGCCTGATGATTTCCACAGGCAGGCACTTGCAGGAGATGCTGTGCACCACTTGGCTGGTGGCCTCAGCCCCACGGCGTGGCAGAGTCCCCATCCCACCTGCACAGTGGCTGCTCGTGCTTCTGGTACGGCATCACTGCGTGGGGATGCAGCATCATGGGTGCTCCTCCACCCTCTGCAAGAGCCGCCCAGCATCCAGCTGCATGAGACGCAGTCATGGTCTGGCATTAAATATTTATTTGGGCTTTTCTTGTTTTGCTTCTTTTTTGCAGGGAGGGGAAAAAAAAGGCAGCTTACTGAAAGCATGGACCATTTTGGGCTGTAAATGCCCTCAAAAACAGTCAGGCTGTGTTTGCTGAAGGATTGGTACCCAACGCTGAGCTCTGCAATGCTGTCAGCAGCTCCTTTGCTGCTGCCTTGGGGAGGTGCTGGATGCGGCACCTGCAGGGTGCTTGCAGCATTATTCTGGAAAAAGAGAAACTTCAAACCCTGCACCCCCAAATGTTTAAAAAAAATAAATGTATTAGCATTAGGACTGCCTCTTTAACAAAGGCCCTCAGGTGATAATAATTAACTGCTAATATTGGATAATAAAATCTACATAAAAATAACAAGCTACAGGGCAAGGTTAAGGTTATTATGTTGTGGTTGAGCACACAATTCTTCATACTTGGAATAAAGGCTTTGTTTGTTATGTAAGCAGGCTTGGAAAGGTTTATGATGTCCTTGACTATTCCTTCCCTGATTTAAGAGCTTCAATTTGGCAAATGATGACAGGAAAGTGCATGTTTATCTGTTAGCAGCCCCAACTGGCTTTGTGAAATGAGATTTTTGTTGTTGTTGTTTGGAATTTTTTAGCATAATCATGGAGAATTAGGCATTGAGCTTCCAATCGCATTAATGAGAGCTTTGAGGTTTAATCTCATCCATTCCGCTTGAAAGACACATTCTGCTATGCACTGAGATATGTTTTATGGTTATGGTTTTCTCCATGATATTTGCCCACCATGATAAATAAGGCAAGCTATTTTTCAAAAAATATCCATAAATAAAGAGGATTGGTTTGAGGTTTCAGAGAGAAATTCTTCCTCTTTTTAATGAGTCCTGCCCATCCTTGCCTTGTAAGTATGCAAACTGAGGAGGATAAGAACAGAGAGTGGCATGCACCACTTACTCATCTTTGCTCACTTATGATTCAGCAGTATATAAATTATCCCTAGAAAGAGGAAAAACACACGCAGAAGCATCGTAGTGAGAGCGCAGATTCCAAAGACCTTTGCAAGAGGCATTTAGCAAAGACAGTAATTGAACTTTAGTGTGGCTGCAGTAAGGCAATTGCAGAAAGATGTGTGCTATAAAAGCCTGGGATTGCCAGTAAAAGTGGAAGCAGCATGGTGGGTGAAAGTATGATAGCTGTGAAGAAATACAGTCTCTAATTTTAAGGAGGAGCAGGAGATGCTTTGTAGGACTCTATGGTGGGAATTCCAGCCTTACAAAGCCGATGCTATTGCAAACAGAGTGGGAGGTGAAACCAGGCTGTGACTGAAAACAACAGAGTTTCTTTAATGCTAGAAGTGATAGCATAATGAATCTGTGGGCACACAGACTTCATGGATGTCCCTGTCTTGCCCATCACAGCCACTGAAAACTGCCTGGATGTGTCTGAGAGCTAACAGCTCTCCTCAGCCTCAGAGGACCCAGATCCTGCTGTGGACTGCAGGAGGTTCTCTGCTGGAGAATCTCCAATGAGTGATACCAGGACTAATAAATTGTTAATTGTAAATAAGCAGGATCAACAAATCAATAACAGTTTTTGTTATATTCACTGCATAACTGCCAGTTTTAGGGAGCCTTTACTGTTGAGCTGGCCTAATGACCCAGAGGTCCCAGAGGAGCTAGTCTTTGCAAGTGTCACAAGCTTGTCACATAAAAAATACTAAGTGGTTCTAGGATGAGTCCTGTTACCTTAAAGTATCATATGTAGCAGCCTGAAGTCACTTGTAACTGCTTCAAAGACACCCAAATGTCATGGGTGTCCAAAAGCCATCTCTTCCTCTTTGCTCCTCAAAGTGCTTTAATATGTTTCAAGCTAGAGAAATACAGGAACCCACAAAGCCTGTTGCATGGCCACTTCATGACTTTTCTGTTGCTTCAGTTCTGGAAAAAAAGATGTGCCATCTTTTAGGCTTTCAATTTGTGAAGATTGCAAATTTTGTGGGAAGTCATGAGAGAGATGGAGCTGTCTCCTGAGGCTTAGCTTCCTGCCTCAGGACCATGCTGAGCTTTCACCAGTGGCTGAGACTGGGAAACAGTGACATTCACAGTCAGAAACAAGAAGGAAAAGTAATGCAGCTGAGCAAGGTTAAAGAGCTCTGATTTTAAGCTTCAGTCCCTTGAACATAGATTCAAACATCCGATACCATGGCTTTTCTCCGAACAGTGCATTTTTAAGCACAGGAACTCTACCACAGTATTATGTGGATGCTGAAAATCCACAAAATACTCAATACACCACTGAGTGATTAAAGGAAGAAAAATCTATGAAGGGTTACTAAATATGAATCCACCACTTCTGGTTCAGGAAGTCCTTGAGCCACAAGTTCCTGAAGGTGGAGAGGGTGGTGGGTAAGCACCACCATTCCTGCGCTTCCCTCTTTCCTGGGGTTGTGCTGCCGTCTCACACTGAGACAAGATGTGCAGCCAGACAGAGCATTGCTCTGACCCTTCCTATGCACTACAAAGAGATAACGACTGATCCCAAGCAGAATGATTAATATTTTCAAAGCCAGCAAGTAACAACATTGTTAAATCGTGGCTCCTCGCAGCTGCCAACTAAAATGCTTGACGAAAGGGTCCTGGTGGTCTTGGGAGGCTCTAGAGAAGCAGTGGGAGAGGGGACAATGAATCCTGCACACAGTAAGGCTCTTGTCCTCCCAGCACCTGATTATGCCTGCCCAAGAGGCACTGAACAAGATCTGAAAGAATGCGCTTTTCATATCCTTTTCTTTGTGACTGAGGCCCTGCTCTTAATGACAACCTTTTGCAAGTTGTTTGCAGTAGCACACTTATATACCATCCACTTTACTTTGAGTGAAGTTGACTCTGTAAGTAAAGAAGGAATAAAGATGAGAACCGAACTCTTATCTCTGCTCTGTATAATAGAGTAACACAGGGGTAAACCAGGGAAACAAGTGTGCGAAAATAATAGCAAAGTGAGTGATGTTTTGGGGTAGGTATTGAACATTGAGGAAGGCAAACTTAGATAAACAAAGGAATATGAGGTTAAATACTGATAATGCTTATTTGGCAAGAATAATGTTCTAAAGTATTAAATAGTGAAAGTTCAGAAACAAGAAATAATGCAGGCATTGGGGAGGTGACAGATGTGAAGGAATTATGCAAAGATCTGTGGCTACTGAAAAGAAGCTCTGGAGTGGCTACCAAGCAAGAATATGCAGAATCACTTGCAGTTTCCAGGCGAAATGCAAGGGCAGGAAGGCAGTGTAATGAGCTGATGGTAGACAAAGGGGCCAGAGGAACTAGCAAGACTTCTGCAAATATATCAAGATTTAAAAAAAATAATACTAGAGTGACAGTAGATTCCATTAATAAATGAGGAAGGGAAAGAAATTAATGACTTAAAAATGGCTGAGACACTCAACTCCTTTGTTAGATCTATCTTTAAGATGAAAAATGCATAAACGAAGTTTGAATAATTAGTAAGGGGTGAAGACACTGTTGGAATCACTACTGATAAAGACCTGTTAATAAAGAACTCGGAAAATGCAAACAAAGAGAAACTTGACAGAAATTCAGTGAATTAGCTAATCCATTTGAAGAACCCAGGTAATTTCCAGAGGAAAAAATAATCATGGGTAATAAGGAATATAGCTAATGGGCAGAGCAACTGGCCCAGCAAACCTAAATCCCAGCAGGATAACTGGACAAAAGTACAAAGAGAAGGAAGAAGGACTATTGAATGCAGTGGTTCTCACAGCATCCCTTGAATTTGCAGATAAACTTTTTGTGACTTTGTTTCCTGAAGGATAAAAGAGCCCTGAGCAGTGAGATGGATGATTTCTAAAAATATATGTTTTGCTGAGCAGTCTTTTTCAAGCAAAATCTGGCCTGATTTATGGTTAAAGGGACAGGTTGGGCCATGCAGTTAGGAAGCAAAATCCTTTGCTAAAATGTTTTGAGGTAGGCACTAATATTTGGGTTTGCTCTGTATCATATCTTGTACACAGCCGGTGTTACACAAATAACAGGTACCTGTCTGTAGGCAGCATCAATCTTTCGGAGGAATACCTTACATATTAATATTTATATCTCTAAGTCAATAATAACAGTTGTGATTGCCTCACGATTATACATAATACATATGTTTACATAATTAATAACAGCATTAGAAAACATTCACCTTTTTACTGAATGATGAACAGATTGATTTTGTGTTTACATAGATTATTATTTCTCCTTCTAAACAAAAGTGTGTGTAGTCTGGATGGATGTCAACCCAGACCCACCTCACTAGTTTTCCTGGGAATTTGGGAGTTAGTTAAGACTGCAGCATGGCACCAGTAGAGAAACACACAGTGCTAAATGGAAGATGTTATATTACCACTTCTGTTTCCTTCAAGATAGGTCCCGTTCCTCGTTGGGCTGGAGGTCTGATGCCGCAGGCCAGTAGACATGGATCCCCCTGAAGACATCTGGGGAGGACGATGGCTACAGGAGGAAGAGGAGCCTCCAGCAGGACGTCCATCTGCAGGACTCTGCCGTGTGGCATACATGGAGCCCATGCAACCAAAGGCAGAATCGTCAGGATCCACACTGTACCGCTTCATGTTGGCAGGATCAGCCAGGTAGTCCTCAGGTACGACCGTTTCTGCTCAGGAAGACAGTAGCCAAACATCAGTAAAACAGAACCAATTTTAATTCAGCCCTTGAAAAAAAGACATACATATCTATATATTGCCAAGATTCCACTTTTTTGGCAAAAAATTTAACTCCCTTTCTAACTTTCTGTACAGACAGCTGGCTCAAGGAGGGATCCTTGCTGAGAATTAATAAATAATGAAGGGAAGCATAACCACTCAGGAGTCAGTAGAGTCACAACAGGGAAACTATGGCTCGATGTGACTCATCTGTGTCAGTTTACAGCAATATTCTCTGCAAAGTCCTGGGTCACTGACTGGCAGGTCCCATTTGCCTCATGGTGCTCCCCAGATACCACTGAGACTTGAGGATTCTGCAGCTATTGCTTGCTCTGTCTTTCATTTAAAAACACAAAAGCTGAAAGGAAGAAGGCAGAGGAGGACCACAGGACAGGCAGTTTGTTGGGTTTGTAATGCCTGGCAGCCTGCAGGAGGGAGTGAAGGCAATAGACCAAAGCATTCTGGCTGCAATTACCAAAATTAATCAGAAAATATCCTCAGCTGCAGACAACCATCAGGCCTGATATCCCACAAGGAGAAGAGGTTTGATGACTGACGAGCATGCCGAAGGTTTATGACGGGCAGAGATGTATGACTGAGTCACTCGGACCCACCTCATGTTCAGACATGCACACTGGCATCATGGACAACTGCAAACCATTGCCCTGGTTCCTCTCCTCTGCATGGCACTTTGCAAACCATGTAAGGGGGGTGGATATAGCATTTTGCACTTACAGATGTATTTTAGAGACCTATGTTCTCCTTTGCTTGGGAATCAAATGCACAAGCACAAGGCCAATCTAGCCCCAGGTTTTGTAGTACACAGGCTTTTTTGCCTGTTCCCCTCAGAGTGGGGTCCAGGTCCCTCTCTCCCTGTCCTTTCCCACAGTCTCTCTGTCTGTCTCATTTTCCTCCCCTGGCCAGTCCCAGTCTCCTCCTCAGAGGATTCAATGTCCAAGCTCCT
Source organism: Mesitornis unicolor (assembly GCF_000695765.1). Lineage (NCBI taxonomy): Eukaryota > Metazoa > Chordata > Aves > Mesitornithiformes > Mesitornithidae > Mesitornis > Mesitornis unicolor. Next base: position 9,680 of record NW_010194045.1, on the reverse strand, counting down.
TCCTACTTGCCCTTTTTGTCTTCACAAAACATAGTCAAAGCTCTTCCTCCTCCTCATTCCCACCACTGTTGTCCCTGCAAAATCAGTCCTCTCATCACCCAGCCCCAGGACCTTCTCCTCCAACACCACCACCATCACTACCACCACTGGCATACAAGCAGATCCTTGGAAACCTCTCTGAGATCCAAACCTTCACATAACCCCTAAAAATACTGGCAACTTGTGCTTCAGAGATTCCTACACTTGCTGGGTGAAGCAAGATGTTAACATCTGGCAGACAGGGAGCCCTCAGATTAGGAAAGTGCCTCTTTTTTCAGCTGAGACATCTGAGCAGGGTGAAATTACCTCCATGGTGTCACACATTTCCTTCGCTGCCTGAGCAACACTCTCGTTCTGACGTATTGTGTAGCCTTATTGAGTAATGAGAAGAATTTATGCTGTAATTCATGCTGCAAGAGCCAAACCCCATTGGTAATAGATGTTGAGGCTGTATATAATAGGGTTTTCCTTTCAATTTACATTTTTACTCTTTTCCTTTGGAAAAAAAACCAACAAACAAACCCTGGCAGCTGTGTACAGTAGTTGATGTTAAACAAACGTGACTTAGTTTGACAACTCAAATACTCAGGAGTTGTGCCATGCCAACCTCCTGGCTCACATGTCAAGCCACAGCACAGATTTTTGTTAGATGATTGCCTGACTTTTCATTTTCTTGCTGCTGTCTGTTAAAACTTTTTCCCATTCTGAGCCAACACTGGACTCACCATAATGCAAACATCAGATCCAAAGAGCAGCTGTAAATGTGAAGTTTCCTTGCTTTGGGGCACTTGCCTTTGCAACTGCAAATATAACTTCCCTATAGCAAAGTTTTTTCCCTTAGATAATTTGAATTCTTACAGCATGCATTCAGGTATCCTGCTGCTTTGTGCCAGAGATTTCTGAGCTTGATTCTCACACAAATTACAGGTAAGGTGTAATTCCATTTAATTCAACGGAGTTCACCTAATGTAACACAGGCATAAGAGAAATGGGAATCAGACACTCTGAACCTTTCTCCCTAACTTCCAACAGATGCCAAAACTGTATAGCAATTGAGCTAAATACCTTGCTTTTCAGACTCCTCCCAATAAACCAAAGAAAATCCAATCAAGCCTCCTCATTCAAAGGAATTTAATTACTGTGTAGAACACTTGCAATAAAAGCCTCTTATGCAGAAAGTAGACAGCTCTTTCTGCAGCATCCTGCCTTCACTGCATGGAATAATTATGCCTCTTGTGAATCAGTACCTCTTTATTCCAGGAAAAGAACACTCTTTTAATATGATTACAATATGAAGAAGACACAGACTATCACAACAGCAAACAGCACATTAAAAGAGCCCTGCTAAATAAATGCCATATAGCTTTTATTACTATGGATATAAAAGACTCCAGAATTTGTGAACAGACATCAGGGGTTGTTTGACCTCTGTCAGACTCTCTCAGTAATCTGTGTGAAACAAGACATGTGCAGGTGAAATCTCCCCATGGAAGGACCAACCATGAGTTGTGTACAAGACCATGATGAGGAGCCAGACACAGTCAGTGCTGTTCCTGACCCCCCCTAAGACGCTTTTCTTGCTCTACAACAATTTATTCCACATGTCTCTGCTTTAGGCTCCAAAATTGGAGTAAGGATGCCTATTGCCGTGGAACAAGCAAGAGCCTCCAATCACTACTGTTTGAAACATGCCCCAGTGGAAGGTGCTCTGGGAATTTGAAAAGTCATATTCATGTCTTCATTGACAGCGGGGAGCAGGGATCATCCCAAGCATGCCTGAGGCCTGGAGCACTTGCTCTGTGAGGAGAGGCTGGGGGAACAGGGCTTGTTCAGCTTGGGGGAGAGGCAGCTTAGGGCTAGAAACCTCTCAGCAGCCCCACAGGATCCATGGGGAGGTCACCAAGAAGATAGAACCAGTGTCTGTTCACAGTGATGCATGGCAGGAGAACAAGAGACAACAGGCAAAAATTGAAATGAAAGCTTCAGGTGGGTGTAAGGAGAAACCTTTTCCCCATGAGGACAGTGGGGCAGTGGCAGATGTTGCCCAGAGAGGCCATGCAGGCTCTGGCACTGCAGGTTTTCCAGACGCATCTGGACAAAGCCCTGAGCAACCTGGTCTGACCCCATGGCTGACCCTGCTATGGACAAGGGGTTGGACCGGAGACCTCCTGGGGTCCCTTCCCACCTGAATTGTCCTCTGATCCTATGGTTGATGTCTTCTCCATCCTGAGAAGCAGCTGCAGATGGTGAGGAGGGCCATGGTGAGGGCTTATGTGAGGGGTCCAGGGCCCCTTACAGTGGCACGGGAGGCAGACGGAGGGACAGGCTCCACTGTCCAGAAGCTGTCATAGATGGTGGAAGCTTTCTGTGTTCATATTTCTCCATCTTCCTGTTACCTTGTATCGCAGAGAAGCTGCGCAAGTTCAGGCTCAACCAATCGTGGATGAAAATATCTGCATTTTGAAAGCTCCCAGAAGACCTTGTAAAATGCATGGCTTTCACAGCTACTAATCCCACTTTGACCAATTAGGGAAAAACATATTTGCTAAGACAATTGAAAAAAATATAACTCTCTATTGAGGTTTAAAATGCAACAGTTTCATAAATCTCTAGCTTAGCCCTTCTGTATTCTGTCACACTTCTGTATTTTATTTTCCAGGTAGCCTGCAGAATGGTATATACCACTGAAAAATTAGTTTACAATGTTTTAAAGCAGGATTTCTGAGAAAGCTGCTTCAAGTCTTTGCTTTGAGCACAGCAGTCTCCATTACAACTGTTCAAAATGTGCTCAAGCCATTTTGTCAGTCTTCCTTTCCAGAATGGTCCACAGGCAACTGGATTGAAAAGCCTAAGGCTGTTACATCCAGCACACCTGAAAATGCAACAAAGGAGAAGAGGAAAAAAACTCCAACCAACTGCTTTCCCAATTTAAAAATGCACATTTCTTTAACTGAGTTTCTTTAAAGTAGCAGCCTGTATAGTTCCCAACCAAATTCCTGAAGATGGGTCAGCTGTCAGAACAGTATGAGAACGTGCAGCTCACATCCCAGCTCTGCTTCAGCCCTCTGGTGTGACCTTGGTCGGGTTATCCCACATCTCTGGACCCCAGTCCTCCATTAGGATGAAGAAAAATACTTGGCTTTGTCTCTCACCTCTGCAATATGTTAAAGTCTTTGCCTCGGTCCTATCTGTATGCCACTACAGAGTGCCACAGGGATGTATACTGCATGTGTGAACGCAGCACAGATACAGAAGATCTTTGGTAGTGTCTGGGAACAGACACTCCAGAAAGGCAAAAAAATTATGCTGCTCATTGCTCATTAGGAAAGCAAATGAAAATCAATTTCGAGTCAAGCAGGAAACGAAGAAGAGTGTACACACAGGAAAGACGATCCTTAGCGTGTTTTCCTGAGCAGATCTAATATCTCCCCTTTTCTTCTTTATCTTAAAAAAACCCCAAACAAAAATGCTAAAATCTCTTCTGTAGGTAAAAACTCTTTCTGCACTCCAGAGACACTCTGTACCCTTCTCTTCTCTCCTCCCAGCCCAAACACGTCTTGTGCTGCTTTCCTTACCTGCAGCTGCTCCCACATCCCTTCTTGTGCTACATCCCTCTCTCCCTTTACCTGTCTCAGGCGCCTTTCTCTTATATCCTCCACCATCTCCTTTGTTCTTCCCATCATCTCTTCCTACTGCTTCTCCAATTGTAGTCATGCCATCTTGACCTTTCTCTAACGCTGCTTTCCCACACCCTTTTCCCATTTTCCCAGCTATTTTCCTATCCTCCTTTTCTATTTTTTCTCCTCCTGCACTGCTGACCTGCATAGCCATTTCTTCCTGAGGCTGTTCCCCTTCCATCCATCTCACACTATCATTCCTCCAGCTTTCCTTTTCCTGGTAGCTCCCTCCATGCTTTTCTCTGCATTCATTCCCAGATCACTGTTGTCAGCAGAGATGGAGATCAGGGCAGTGAACTGGGACCAAGGTCCCCATTCCCAGTTAACAGACCACGTCCTGCACAGCCATGGAGTGGTGGCATCCAGGTGAAGGTTGCACAGGGCACTGATGGAAACCTGCACCCCCACCTCTGAGCACACCGGACACTGATCCCCAAACCAGGGAGGTCCTCTTTTACACACCAGTACCTTCCCAGGACAACTGCCCGTCCTTCTAGGCCACTACTTTTGTGTCATTTCATAACCTTTTACTCCACCACCTGCAATGCTCGATCATTTGCATTTGCTTTAATCAAATTCCCCATTAACTTTTTTCCTCACAATCAATATAGATTTTTTCTTTCTTTCTTTTCTCTGCCCCCACTCTTCCTTTTTTGTGTTGTCTCCTATTCCTCATATCATTTAGTGATGGGCTTTGCCCTCTGACCTTTCCCTGTACCTTTTTAAGTGCTACCATATATTTTCTATAATGGGTTGACCAGATGTGAACTCCATATTTTAAGTGGCATGATATCATAGCTTCCTCAGACCTCTCCTCTCCCCCAGTCACGGTCAGCTTTTTCTCATCTCCCAGTCATTTTGAGAGGAGCCAGCCACACTGTCAAAAATCCCATCAAGAGACTCTTTGTATGGTTTTATCTTCGCCTGTATTTTTCAGTTCCTGAGCTTGGCTCCAGCTCCCCACACAAGGATGGCATTTGCCCTATCTGGGAGGCAGTGGGGGGGAGTGGGAGGGGACAGTTTCAGGCAGCTCTGAAGGTTAGAAACCCTCCATCTCAGCTTTCATGGCAGAAAAATAATAGCTGGGAAACACAAAAAGCAAATGTAGAAATACTGATTTTCACCATCAATTCAATCTAGTGTAAGCCAGAGAGAGAGAGAAAGCAGAGACACCTAAATAGTATTTAAGAGTGTGAAAGATATACCTTGGTCCTGAACCACTATCTTCTGCTTTAACATCAGCTCTTTAAAGATTAAAAAATAACTTTTTCTGTGTCTGCCAAAGAGCCTCACACATTTCTGTCCAGTCAGAAACAGACCCTGGACCTTATCTTTCTTGTAGCTGGAGCCTGCATGCACCTATCTAGAGATAAGAGCTTGCTATGATGGATTAAGACTTTCCAGCTCTGCCTGCTGTGATTTACTCTGGGATTACAGCACCAGCCCATTCCTTTTAGCTCCATTGCCCATCCAGACATGCAACACAATGAAAATATGATGTCACCCCTTAGCAGGCATTTCCACAGCATCTCAGCACCACTCTCTGGTGCATGCATCTGTACCCCACATGTCTGGGCAAGGACTTGACCTTTTTCCACACCAGCCTGTGGCTGCCACGGTTTGGCTGGGTAAGGAAAGTGTTACAGGGAATAATGTTGGGTTTGTGGCAGCGAAGCTGAGCCTGGCATGGAAATGCATTCCCCAGGAGCCACAGCATCCCTGAGGCTGCTGCAGAGAGGCAGCGAGCAAGCAGGCAGCCCAGGGCAGCCACTGACAGCAGTTCAGGGCTGTCACGCCTGCGTGTTTCTGTCTACGGGATAACTTTTGTGTGGGTTACAGGAACACACAACTGCATCCTTGGGGAAGGAAAAAAAAGGGGGTACCAGTCAGTCAGAACACGGAAATGTAAATAAGCCTCATCCGCCTGCAAGTGTGGATATTACGACCACTGAAACCATGGTCACACTGCAGAGATAAAGCCTGCAGTGAATTCTCCAGGGTTTAGTCTGAGGCTTTACTGCACCATGTATCATCTCGCTGTGTCCTAGCTGCTAAAAAATATTTTGTGGTAACTGGAGTGCCGAATTTCCCAAGGAGAAGCTGCCAGTCAGTTAACATCGAGAATCTAAATTTTTTAGAGAATTTTCCAAAATCCAGTGCTGTCCTGATTACAAGGACTTCAGCATACACAATTTTTTTTCCTTATTTAAACAATTTCCCCTGAGTGTTTGCAGCCAAGACAACAGCCACATTGTGTTTAATGCAGTATAACCAGGGAATGAAACTGGCTGGGAACAGATCAACACAGTTTTATTGTCCAAACTGAGTAAAAAGGTAGAGTAAATTCACAAGCTAGCTGCTGGCAAATAAATTAGATGTAATAATAAAAGGTGCTCGTGTGTATAAATAACCCATCGAGGACTTTTTTTTTTTTTTAAAGTGCTTGGGGATGATTGTTATATTTTTTTGTGCTACAATGGAAATGTTTTAGTCCTGTCTTACAGTGTAGGCAAATTATTTAGGCACTGCGTACCCACAAGTGAAGGTGAAGGGATTTCAATGACACAGGGATCCGGCCTTTAGAAAACGTCTTCCTTTGGTCTTTTCCACCTGATTTCAGACGTGCTCCTCCACTCTTTTCCCTTCTCCCTTTGCCTTTATGTTATACCAATGTGTACATTATGAAAAGGAGATTTATTGGGGTTGTATAGTTTTGTGTCTTAGCACAACAATGGTTCTGCACTGGCAGAGGGAGATGGGAGAAGCTGCATTTGATCTTTTCTGTCCCTGGCTTCTAGCAGTACCGAGAGGGGCTTTTCTATGCACGTAGTTTATAATGTACTCTGTGTGCTTATAAATCAGCACTGAGAAAAGTTACAAAAAGCTGTATATAAAATAGACTAGATGAAAATGACTGTATTATTTGGAAATGGCAAGGTGTTATATACTGGCATTCTCTGCAGCTGAAGTACTTAGTGCATTTCTGTTCTGCTACCAGCATGATGAATCTCCCTGAATTATACTGCTCTGTACCAGCTTAAAATATTTAACAGCATTTTAAAAAAAAAAACACCAAAAACTTGAGACACCTGAAGTGAGATGTCCAGAGCAAAGTGCAAAATAAGTAACTGCAAAATAAGCCGCATTTGCCCATTAATAACTAATAATCTCATCCAGAAATTAGGTAGAGCATATATAAAGCATGAGCCTGTGCATGTGTTTATGTGTAGGTATAACATCTTTTATAAAGTCTTTGCTTCATTTCTCCCTGCCCAGTGCTGCAGCTCAGCTGGACTTTCTGATATTTCTTCTGAGGTTTCTTCTTGCCATGTAAACACAACATAGCTGAGCCCTAAAGCCTGCGTTCCCCTTCACAAATCCTTTCTTTTTCCTGTCTTCTCTGCTGCTGCATCTGATATTCCTGGCCCATCTCAGTCTCAGTAGTGAGGAACTCACCAATTTTACTTTCTTGGGTCTTTTTATTCCCTCCTCTCCCTGTGATCTCACAAAGCCCATTTCCCTTCACAGTGGTGTATGGCACTGTTTCATGCTGTCGGGAAGCTGGGCTTGTCCTGAGATCCCATCCCAGGACTCACTCTCAGCCTCACTACACTTTCCTTAACTGGCTCCTCTGCTGAAGTCGAGCAAGCCACTGCCATCTTTTTGTTTAAATCACTTCTGTGACCTTACTTCTTCCGTGAAGAAACCCACCATAAAGTACCTGATTCCCCAAACCTCCCTTTGCAGCTTATTTTCAGTGAGAGGTGGAGACGTATTTCTCTTGCCCAGCTGCTGGTGGTGCAACTTCTTGCCCTGCACCCTTATCTTTCTCATTGCTGCCTATTGCCAGCACCATCCCAGCACAAACACCAAATGGCACATCATTGCTGACAGTTTGCTTCCTTTACTCTCTTAATTGCTTTAATCTCCTGCTCTGCACTCATTTTGCCAGCAAATGAATGTTCTTCAGGCAGATGCTGTGTGTTACTACTTTCCAATACGCATTTTGATGTACACTGTATAATTACCATGAATGAATAGATCCTAAGAAGCTGGGAGCACCACTGATAAACCAGGGCCAGGACTTTTCCAAGAAAAAGATGCATGTTTTCTTTCCATGGAACTGGAAATGCCATTGTGTGTGAGTTTCCATTTATTTGGTGAAGAAATGGAAAAAGGATAGAGAGAAACAGAAGGTAGATAAAGACAGATAAAGGAGAAAGAGCCTTTCAATCTTTTCATCTAAAAGGCTAAAAAAGAGAGTAACACGGACAAGGAGAAAAAGTGAGCTGAAAAACTGAAGAACATCCAAACAAAAATCAGTAGCCTCTCTGAAAAAAAATCTGAATCTGTTTTGAAATGGAAACAGCTTTAACACAAGGCTCCCTTTTCCTTGCTTTCAGCTGAATCTGCTTTCTCCCATGGAGGTGCAAGCCCAGGCCCTGCCATAGGCACCACATACAGGGCAGCCCCAGAAGCAAGGGGATCTGCAATATGGCAATGTCCCCAAGCCTTCTCATCCAGACTCACAAAACACGAGCGAGTTGTTCATCTCTCTTCCAAAACATTTCCTGTTTTGTCTTTTACTTAGCAAGTGCTGGCTTTGGTAACTCTCATAGCCCCCTCCACTGCCATAGCCAGTCTTTCTATTCCCCTGGATCACAGGTATTCGTATCAATACTTAACAACTATAGGAATGGAAGTTCCTGTTTCAACTTTCATTTAAGCTGTTTAAAATCAAAGCCTGGACTTCTAACTTCAGACTTTTCCTAAAGGAATCATACAGTTCTACAGAAAAAATCTCTACCAGCTAAAACAAAGTTAAAAATAAAACTGAACCTGAAAGAGAGCTACAATCACATAATTTACTTGACCTGGCCTCTGAAAGGGTGTCTATGCTTCCACCACATGACTGAGCATGTAAAACTTGAATTAAATGCTTGTAGCCAGGGGTATTTTCTTTTCTGTAGCTGATCTGATATCATCTATCATGCTTCCTGCATTTATGCCCATCATTCCATCCACTTTCCTTATGCATACCCTTTGATATGGAAAGAAAAGAGTCGTCTTCTGCTTTCTTTAAGCTCCATTTCATAGCCTATCTCCTCTCTTCTAACCTCCACATCTGCTGCCCAGGCAATCTCCAGCACCGTCAGTGCCTGTGCCATGGCTCTGAGCGCATCTTGGACTGAAAGACAGAAGGGCCTCCAGGCTTCGCCTTGTCCACCACTGGGAACAGAGTGCCGTCCCAGGCAGTAACTTTTCAAAAAGGATGGATTTTCTTGCACCCCCTCAAGACCATGGAGGTAAAACAGACTGGCAGAGAGTGGGAAGGAGGGTTTCCCTTGGGCTGACTCCTGGAGGGATATCTGCTCGCAGCTGCATTCCTTAACATCCACAAGGAGATACAATTTCATAAACTGAAAGGAACTGAAAGGGACTCTACCTTCGCTTAGGAAGGGAAGTTCCTAAACTGGGAGTTAACAAACAGTAATTGCACAGCTTAAAGGTCAGAAGGGTCAGTTTATCCAATTTTGTCAATTCTGTAGAGTTCAGGCAAATTATATCATAGGTGAATTTCATCTCTCGCATCCACCTCTCATCCATCTTTCTCCCTGCTAGGGCAGGATTTGACCATTAGTGTTTCTTCTCATCTGGGTTTAAAGGGCCTGAATGCTAAAGCCTCTGCTACCACCCTCGTGAAATCCCTCCACAGGAGCACTGCCTGACTCTCATTTTCTGTCACCCTCCTGCTTTTGCTTCCTACCTCTTGTACCATCCTAAACTGTTCCGGTCCCTCCCTAGGTCTCTGGCTGACAAGGTAATGCTCTCTCTCAGTTGCCTCTCTCTCTGCTCTTCCACAGAGTTACCCCCCTGGACAACTAATTTCAGGGAGCCAGTCCCGGGGGTGATGCTCCAGCTGCAGGTGGGATGTCAGCACTGGGGTACTCAGTGTGATGCCCA
>NW_010194044.1:0-4942 GCF_000695765.1 Mesitornis unicolor | reverse complement strand
TAAAATGAAGTTAGTCACATTTCAAGACACACATATCCATCTATTTAAAAAAAACACACAATGGAATTACTTTTTGGCCAACCCAACAAATATCAAGCTAGTCTTCTGTACAGCCAACTAATCTGGATGATATCCACAAGTCTCAGTCCAGCATAATTTTTTCTGCAATTATACAAATCGGTAGAAATCCCCTCATCCTGTTTCTCCACAAATACATACATTGCAGTGGTAGACACTGATGTTGCTCGACTTACAAAACTATTATTTTTTCATGCTTAATGTTTCTTGATCAAGTTCACTGCAAAGATGTCTTTAAAAAGTATATACCTTAATGAGTAAAATAGTATGGTCAAATGTCTTTTGAAAGGAATTATAATTGAAAAATGGCTTTTAATCCATTGTGAAATTATAGGGACAGAAGAGTAAGAACAGTCAGGAAAGACATTAGTATGCAAATGGAGACAATCAAGGCAGCAGCTCGTACGGAAATAGCTTGGCTTTGGAGTTTTTATTGTAAGTTAAGACGGCAATATCAGTGAGTGGCAATCAAAAGCTTGAAGGATTTTCATATCCAAATTATCTTGAAATGAAGCCTCTGGCATTTATAGAGCACTATGAAACAATTAAGAGGAGGAAAACCTGAATGCTAAGTGCTCATACTAAAAATGAGTGGTTTACAGTTTAATTGGTTTGACAAAGTTAAATATACAAAAGTTTCTCATCATAAATATATGAGTCCAGGAATACAGGAAAACAAACACAATAAAACCTCAGCACAAAACAGCTTATGGGAAACCAGAGTTCAGACAAAAACATAACCTCATTTGAGCTTCAGGAACTTGCATACAGAGACAAATTCCCAAGCAAGCTGAGAAAGGATGGTCTGTCAGCATCTAAGAAACATCACAAGCTTTTGTACTGCTTCCCGGGAACAGAAATTGAAGAATTTAGGTCTGCAAGAAAATCCTCTTCAATAAAGCTGCTAATCTAGCTTGCCTGCCAATTGACAACATGGAGTTCCAGCTTATTTTCTTTGAGCTATTGGTCTAAAGCATCAGTCACAGAGACTGTAGAATCTTGGCTGTACAAACGGAAATGCAAACGCTGCTGTCACTGAAGTATTCGACCAGAAGCATTCAACCAGAAACCTACTGTTTCTCTTGCAAATAATCAGAAAACAAGTATCTGAAGAGGCTTTTTGGCTTAGAAAAAACCCAATTCAAGAGTGGTTCTAGATACTGGAAATAATAACCTGTTTCCATATCTTTCCCCAGCCTAGATTCTCCAATATGGAAGAAATATAATCTATTACCTACCACAAACAAGCAGTCAAAAAAAGCTACTTTCCTCTAAACAATTTTTTACTTTTGTAACACTGAGGAAATTTCTATTTCTGAAACATCGGCTACTTCTTAAACTGGTCTGAAATTATCTTAATGACCCAAAATGTTTTAACTTCTCTCCATGCATTGCTCTCATCTTTGTTTTTTAGGAAACTAGATTAAAACGCACTTCGATTTATGGAAAGCAAAATGCTTACTAGCTTATTCTCAACAGCAAGCATGATTTAGAAAGTATGACTGCTACATCAGCACCACTCCATGACTCTTCGTATTAGAAATTATTCAGTAATAATATCCAGGAAAAAGCTTCAAGTGTTGACACTAGAGAAATAAGTCTTTGCAGAAAGGTTTTGGTCTTGTTGTTTTACTGACCATATACTTTAACTCGCAGCTTCTAAGCTTCTCTTAACTGAAAAGAGTGAGGACGGAGAGGCCAAACAGTAAGAATTTCTTGTAGCTTTTCACTAATTCCATGCTGACTCTGGGTGCAGGTGGATGAATACATGTAAGCAGATAATCAAGAACCATTTGCTCTTTCACAACCGATAAGGAAAGAATTTGCTTATTAGCTATGAAAGGCCTGCTGTGTTCCATGCTTTGTTATGCCACTGAGCTACAAAAGCTAATAAAATTCCAAAACAGAAGCCAAGATTTTGAACACAGCTCTTTTTTTTTTCCTTCCTGTTTTGACAGAATTCATATCAGGAACATCCTGTACCAGCCAAGAGTTGTCATGGGCTATTACTCCAAAATTTCAGTAACTAGTCACCAGATAGACTTCATCATAGTATAATAAAATTATGGCAGCAGTACCGTTACAGTCCCTTTCATCTCAACAGGATGCTCTGCTCCTTCATAAACTGTTTAATTTGCTTTTCAGAATGTGGTTTCAGACACAGCCTTATGTTCAATAAAAGTATTTCAAATCAGGCCTTGCAGTTCATATTCAGCTAAAACTTGATCTTTCTTTGTATTGGCAATCTTATGTAATGTGCACAGAAGTTAGACTGAATTGAGAACATTCAATAATGGGATTTATCCCCTTAAAGAAAAAAGGCTTAAGCTCTATTTAGCTTAAATTACTGCCAAACAGTTGTAAGAAGAAAGGTGTTGCACTCACCACCTTGGAATAATTCCGTTCTCTAAACTGGTTGTCTGACTTCGGAGCCAGCGACGTTGGTAGCTGCTAGAAGATGATGATGAAGAGCTTGGAGATGGAAAAGGAGTGACCAGAAGACTACTCAGGGATGCTGTCAAGAAAGCAAGAAACCCCACATATACTGAATTGCAAAGACTGCTGGTTAAATACTTTTTTTCAGACTTCAACTGTGAACAAATTCCCACAAATATGGCTCTTGCTTGCTGATCTTTTATACATAATTCACTTGCAACAGGAGAGACTATTTTAAATGAATCTTGCTGCCTGAAGACATTCTTTTCCTATAAAGTCAGAGATCTTCCTTATTAGAACATACTGAAAGTCTTCTCAATCTCATTAAAAGCATTCTGTCCTAAGATAAGTTGCACTGCCGTTACAACGAACGGATCTCTCCTGGTATCCTGGCCTCCTTTTCCTATACAATGCAGAAGCATCTTCTCTTCCTTGCTTCAGTAAAGGCTCCAGCCAGTTCTATCACCAAATTATAAACTGGTTAAAAGCCAGAAAATTATGTCTGTAAACAAAGAGGATCGTTACAAATATTCTTGCATTAAGGCCTGGGGCAAAAGCAGAAGGAAAAGCACTTAGCAGATCAAAAAAATTTTGGATTTACAAATATTTACAAATATATTTCAGGCAATTCACTGCACCAAAGAATTTTAACATAATTACAAAAGCAGGCAAACAAGACAGACAGTAGATACCTGATCGAGCAATGCCGCTGTCTCTGTCCTCAGTTTGTCCTCTGCTAGGCATATCAACAGGCGTGCTGTGTGCTAAAACAAACAGGTCACATCAGTAGAAAAATATTACATAACTCATCATACTATTTGTCAGCATTTAAAAAAATGTTTAAGTTTAAAGGTCATGAAACAGCAACTTTACATTCTGTACTGTTATTCCAAATGAGCAGTATGATGTGAGCAGAGGTGGCAGCAAACAGTATTCCCATACTGAGTATCATGTTGCTAGAGGAAGTTTGTTATTTGCCCAGTCTAAAATAATTTCTAAGCTTAAGAACATTAATACAGTGTACATTATCAGAAATCATATCTGCTTTGAAAATGAGTGGTGATACCCCCATCTGTCACTTCTGACTTTTTTTCCCTGTGTGCACGACTGGCATTTTACACAGGTTAACATCATAATGAAATAGCCAAATAAGAGGTCCATGAAGCTTCTGATTCATTTTCTAAGAGATTTGGTATCCAAAAATCCTCACAGTAAGAAACAATCAGCCTATTCTGTATCACACTGAAGTGTTAGCAGTGTAGTCACCCACATTGTAGAGCTCACAAGATTTTCAAAGGCTGTGAAGAAACTACATTTGTATTCCAGTTCACATTTTTGCAATTAACAGAATTAATTAGGCCTAATGTCTACCCACCTGCATCAGTATGCCTGCAAAAGGAGGCTTTATGTAGTTTAAAGTTTTGAAAATTAAAGAAATTGATATTGTTAAACTTGGAGCCTCCCAGACATAGCTCAAGGATTAATTTTGAATGTCTGCCATCAAAGTAAAAAAAAATAATGCAAGAGATAAGAGAAAAAAAGTCTGTACACCAGCGAGCCACGTGTACACTAGCAAGAAGCCAGCTATAAGCAAGGAAACACAAGTTCTCTAAGAAATATAAGAGCTCATTTATTATTAAAAACACTGCATAAAAATAGCTTTAAAATTAAACACAGGAATTTGAACAGAAATTTTAAAAACAGCAATTAATTTAGCTGGGTTTTTTGAAGAAAGATATTTAGGCATAAGCTAGATATGTCTGTTGTCACTATTTCAGCCCTTTGTTTCTAAGGAGTGATTATGTATGTCCTACAAGGATTCAGAAGGAGCTGGATTTGTCTGTTCATATGGAAGGGTCACATTGTGGCTCGCATTTCACACAAACCTGCAAAGAAAGAAAGAAGCGCTGGGGATGAGCCAGAGGGGACCTCCTTCAGACACAGCCTGCAGCAGCTTGCTGCTACACAGCTGTAACACACCTAGGAAACAAAAGCAACGTAGAGAAAATGCAATGCAAAAAAAGTGTGTGTGTGTGTAACCAAGAAAACTCAAGAAATTGAAACATACGAATACATAGGGAGAAAAGCAAACTGAACTAAAAGATGGCCTCATGTTGTTAGAAAGACAAAACCTGGAAATATTTACCTAAATTACTTCCACTGCAACAGGTTCCCAAACCATTCTGGTTTGAGCTCAGCTTTCCCAGGTTAGGATCTTGACTGATGTATTCAAAGCTATCTTGCAGGCTAAAAAGGGGGAAAAAGTCAGTGTTTTTTAAGAATGTGATCAATATGCATTAATATAACCTTAAGTATTAGACCCATTTTATGGAAAAAGGCAGCTAAAGATTAACTGTACAATCAAATTCAAGGACCAGTAGGGTTTCTGAAACTACTGGTTGGCCAAAAAGTAATTGCTTTTTTGATG
>NW_010194043.1:0-5563 GCF_000695765.1 Mesitornis unicolor | reverse complement strand
TCCCTTCCAGCCTGAACCATTCTATGATTCTTACTTCTTGCTGTTGGTAAGCAAAGGGGAAAGATGTTTTTATATATGCAACAGTTTGTTGGATGATTTAATGGCGGAAAGGTGCTTAACCATTAAGATGACTAGATTGAGGAGAAAAGGAGAAATTAATATGCAGTAAGGATGTGCTTGTGTTGTGAAGGTTTTTTTAATTGTTTAGTGGTTTGGGTTTTTTTAATGCTGTATGATAATCTTTTCATTATGGGACACAGACTCTCGAAACTTTTCCATAATGTGAAGGTACAATTGCAGAGGTTTAGGGATTTGCTTGAATAAGAAGCAAATTTAAACTACGAAAGGTTAAAAACAAGATAAATATTCCATGAATCTCATTTTTGCCATTTGGATAATTTTTTTAAAAGTATGGGTGTTCAAAACTTGCAGCACCTATCTGTCCTTTTGACCTGGCTGAATCCAGAACAGCCCTACTGGATTAAACAGTGGTGCCTCTGAAGGAACATCTTGCCTTTGACAGCAGCCAGCCAGCAGCACATGCTGAGGCAAGGAATATAAAACTAGGGCAAACATACATTGATCCTTGGTGCAGACTACCAGGTTTTTTTGCAATCTGTACTCTTCTTAAGACTAAGACTTCATTTGCACCAATGTTTCTAATAGCCTTTTAAGGCTTTTTTTCTATGAATGATGTAGACGATAATGCTCATTTGTTTCTCTGTTGGCACTGAATTTCTTACTTTGTTTATATTTCTGTGCTTACCACTCAGTATTTTCACAGCTAACTCCTGGTAGTTAACCTTATCCACCCCGTTGATATTTGAAAGTCCTAATACATCCATGCCACTCTCTTCCAGCTGTTCCACTAAATTGTCCTAAATTGTTTAATCTTTCTTCACATGGAAGCTGTGGATTTCTTCACATGGGTTTCTCAGATTATCCTCATTACTCTTTTCTAGTCTTTTTCTCTCCTCTGAAGTGAGATGACCATAACTACACGAAGCATCAAGGAGTGGCCGCATCATAGATAAGCATAGCAGTGCAATGGCATCTTCTGATGAGGTTCATTACACTTCTAATCATGCTTTCACATAATTTTGCATTCTTGAGTACTACTGAGCATCAAGCTCCATTTTCCACACAACTATCTACATAAAATCCAATGTAATTTGCATGTTATAGCTAGTTAAGCAATGACAAATTCTAATGTATTTAGGGTCACTTTCCTTGCATATGCAATTTTACCTTGAATCTCACTTGCAACTTTATTGCTTGTTTGATATAATGAAATCATTCTGCAGATTTCAGTCATTTTGATACCTGTTCAATTATTTTGTAGAATAATTGTTCTCACTCTTGAACATTTTTGTCTTCCTGAGAAGATTTTGCATAGATCATTTAGCAGTTCGGCTTCCTTTAGAGCCCTTAATTCTTGCAGTTTCAAGAGTATCGCTAGATGACACCTTGGTATATCACTTGCTCAACACCATCTTCAGGTATTAGTTTCGGGCAGTATGATATCCCTTTGTAAAAAGCATTCTCAGCTTTTGTCCATCACATTAGTGTGTCGACTAATTCTATTCTTTATTGTTGTTTCAACCACTTGGGTGTATGGCAAAGATTACATTTCCTATTCTGAATATTTCTGGGTCCTGTCTGAAGCCTTGCTGAAAACTGGTGTCCCACTACTGTTACAGGTCATAGTGTGGATTTAGGTGACAGATGAGGAACAACAGGGTGTTGATGCTGTAACATCAACATTACTTACGCATTGAATCTTGCCCCAGTAATTCATCATAAAGGAATCAGCACTTAAGCTTCTTTTGCAAGTTAGAATGTTGTGGGGGAAAAACTAAAAGTCTTTGGGTTTTCCAGCCTTTTTACCTTACTTCTCTTGCCCCTCTCCATTCACTGGTGGGCTTTACTACAGCTTTTTCATTCTAGTATTTGCTTAAGCTGAAGTGCAGCACTCTAAAGAACTCTCCCAAAGCTGTACAGGAGGACATTGGCTGTCTGGGAACCAGTGTACTGTGCAGACAACAGAGACAAGCAGTGTACCAGCAGGTCTTGATGCTCAAAGTAGGCAAACTGGAAGGATGGAGACTTGGCCTGTAGTGACAACTTTATTTGTACGTGAATGGTTATTTCTGTAAGTCACATGAACGTGAAATTTCATGCTTTCAGGCAGCATATGTATTTTATAGTTTCTTGCTTATAGAACTTAGTGTGGGTCCCATGCATTTTTTGTAAACTTCAGAAACATCATTTATCTTGTCCTTGGATTTTTTCCTACCATTTTCACGTGAAAAGTTGCTCATGCTCACCCTTTAAGTAACTCTTCCTCTGGTTCACTAAGAAATATCTCTGCTTCATTTTGTTCTTGACACAAGTTTTTAAATGTTGAAATCTTACAGACAAACTCAAATGCCACTTCAAACACTCTAAAGTGATCACTATATTATACCACTCTGTTAAATGTCCAGTAGCAGAATAATACTTCCCTTGTGAGCACATGGAATGTGAGTTGTTATTCTTAGTAAGTGATTTTCAGCAGATGGAGCTCCATTTATATTTGTTACCTCCATGAAAACTGAAATCAGAAAGTCATCACCTTTATAAAAGTGTAATTTCTTTGTTTGTCAGCATGTATACCTGCATTGTGTCGACCAACATGTTTTCCATGGTTTCTACACACAACCAGCTAAACTAATTGGCAAGTAAAAGTCTTACCTATGTTAGTGTTTTCTTGTAAATATCTTATCTCATTTGGTACTGCAAAAGAAGAGTTCATGACTAATCATATTAATATGACTTGTGAAGGTGGAAACTTAGCAGCATCTGGTTTTAATCCTAGATTTTGCAGTAAGAAAAACTTGCTTTGAGCTATGACTTTTGGCAGGGAAGGATGCCTCCCTAATACAGATGTAACTCAATCTAATTAAACTCTGGAGAAAAATAGTTGCATTTGCAAACTCAGATTAGGCAATGACTCTTTGCAGTCAGGCTGACACGGAAGTGCTGCAGGACTGGTTGCAGATAGCAACTCCTGCCATACATTGTCCAAAGACACCCTCCCTTCCTTGCAGCTCTCTGTTTTCTCAGCCCCTGTCACTTGGCAGGAGGTTGAAGGTTGATGGCACTCAGTCCTTCAGTCACAGCAAGAAGCGATGCAGCAGCCAGCCTCTCTGAAGTACTGAGCCACAACAGTGCCCTGGGCACATGCTGGCCTCCTTGTGAGAAAGCTTTTGTGCAGAGCATGAAATGCTGCCTGTGAAAGAATCCAACTCTGGGTGCCTTTGGGTTTTCCCCAGCCCCCAGTTGAATTCTCACCTTTTAGCTTAAGATCTGTTCACTATGAAAACCAAAAGGCCATGGCACTGAATGCCTACTCAGAGTTCATGGTATAGAGCAGAATTTTGGTTATTGAGTTGCTGTGGAAAACCCACTTAGAGATGTGAAGAAGTGGAAATAAAGCTCTCTTTTAGGAGGAAGAAAAAGGAGGAAAGTAAGGAGGTGTTGTTTTTTTTTAAATAGGCTTTAATTCTTTCTTGTTTTTATTAAATATGCTTCTGTAATTGGAAACATACATAGTTGTAAATTAAGGGGGAGATATTTTCCCCTGGTTTGCTTTTTTTCCTACTAGCATAGCCATGTTGGAAGACAACTCTAAGTGCCAGGAGACTTTTTGCATATTGCTTTAAGGGACCAAATTGATCTACTTGAATTTGGTCATCAAAATAGCTGCAAGTGACTTTAGATTCAGGGAAGAAAATGCTTAACAAAGAGCAGAGCAGTGACATACAAGCAGCCCTTCTGGAGAAGTGATCCTGACTTGCTTAAGCAACAGACACGATGGATCCAACCTTTCAGAAAAGTTGCCTTATGTTAACTCTAACTTCCCGACTGCCCAGCTCTAAAGGTGCTGAGAATGGCAGTCTGTAGCTTAGTTACCTGTCAAGTCTGTTTTGCTGCAACCTCTATGGACGTTCATGGTATTGCACCAGGTCCTTCAGCAAGATGCTTATCTTAGAAACTACAGCTAGATTTACTATTTCATCTGTACAACTACACAAATACTAGAAAACAATGTTTGCGGAAGCTCTTGTTGACTGGTACTAGTGATGCTGCTCTCTTCAGAAGTTTTGAATAATCCAAAGCAGGAGCAGAAGCAACGCCATGGTATGTATACAGCACACTTGGTCAAATAAACACAGGTATAGCTAACAGATGGGTTTTGTTTACACACTACTTCAGAGGTTCTAAATATGAGACAAACAAAAAATGAGCCCCTCTCTCTAGAAGAGATTAAAATAATGAATTCATTGAAAGACAATGTAATCAGCTTTGATAGTTAATAATAAAAGGTAGTGTGATAGCTCCAATATCCAAGGTACCAGCTGAAACTTGCCTTGTAAGGTTGGTACGTTGATACCTGGGAGCTAAATTATTTTCAAGTAAAAAAAAAAAAGTTCAGCTAGCCTTATCTCATTTGAGGTCTACAGTTGAACATTCAACTGGAGAGAAGGTGCACAGAGCCTTCCTCTTCCCCTTCCATCCTCAAACTCTTAAGGATTAAAGTAATTTCCCCTATGGTAGTGAGTGTAGAGAACATGAAACTGTTGGTATTTTCCTTACTCCACCTTCTCGAGGTCCCAGGGGAAAGCATGCTTTTTACACTTCAGCTCCGGCAGCTCCCTTCCTGCCTCTCTCCTGAACACTTAAGCTCCTGTGAGCCACACTTGGTCCCATTATGAATTCAAAGGTAAAATCAAAGTTTATCAGGCATAATGCTTCCTTTAATGTACTTGGAAACACCTACCTTCATGTAGTGTAGCCAGCGTCCCTACTCAGAAGCTTTACATTTCTGCAGCTGAAAGAATTGTGCTTTTTTTTTTTTAACTTCATTAAAATTTTGTTTTATGTAAGCTCTAAAAGTTCAAGCAGATGTTAAATGAAAATTCCTGCCTGGGATGCTGGGAAAACCAAAACTCTTCAGTATGCAGATTGCTAAATAACTACATTATAAACAAAGTACCTTCCTTTTTCTTTTTCTTTCTTATTTTTCCTTCCTTTTCTTTTTCTTTTTGTTTCTTTAAATCAGACATGGCTTGCAAGTAACTGTTGAGAACAGTATTTTGGAAAAACCAAACCAAACCAAACAAAACCCAAACCTACCAAAACATATGCTATAGCCGCCATATTTTCAGTTGTATAGTTCATTTCGGTGTTGGCCACATTTCTGCTATTGGGCTATCAAACAATCTATGTTCTAAAAGTGTGTCCCAGTTCAGTCCATGTTTACACATGTACCATTTTCAGACAGTAGTTGGTTGTAACTTATGCCAGTTTAAATTAAGTGTAGATGCTAAGATGAAAACACTGCCTCTAAATAGAAGAATTAACTTCTGTCACCTAGGCCATTAATTTCTAAATCTGTTCTATTTTGGAAAAAAATAAAAACAAACCAAAACTTTTGGAGCATTGTTTTCTTCAATCTTATAAATCAGTGCTTAGTTGTACTGCTTAATATATAATCTATGTCATAATTATTTGGGCTAAA
>NW_010194042.1:0-1476 GCF_000695765.1 Mesitornis unicolor | reverse complement strand
CCATTGATTCAGCCTATTCAGGTCCCTCTGCCAAGCCTTCCTAAGATCATTGATAAAGATGTTAAACAGGACTGGCCCCAAAACCGAGCCCTGGGGAACACCGCTTGTGACTGGTCGCCAACTGGATTTAGTTCCATTCACCACAACATTCTGTGCTTGGCCATCCAGCCAGTTTTTGACCCAGTAATGCGTATGCCCATCCAAGCCATGCCCAGTCAGCTTCTCCAGGAGGATACTGTGGGAGACGGTGTCAAAGAGCTTACTAAAGTCCAGGTAGACATCCACATCCTTCCCCTCGTCCACCAAGCAGGTCACCTTGTCAAGGAGATGAGATTGGTCAAGCAGGACCTGCCCTTCCTGAACCCATGCTGACTGGGCTTGATCACTTGGTTGTCCTGCATGTGACGTGTGATGGCACTCAGGATGATTTGTTCCATCACCTTCCCTGGCACCGAGGTCAGACTGACAGGTCTGTAGTTCTCTGGGTCTTCCTTCCAGCCCTTCTTGTAGATGGGTGTCAGTTTGCAAGCCTCCCGTCAACTGGGACTACTTTTAACCCTACATCCCCATTCTTCAAAATACGTTTCTACATGCCTGTATGGTGATTTACAAAATTCTTGGTAGGGGAAATTCCTGGATACTGCTGTGTGTTGTGGGGACAGTGCAGCTGTGTCCTGTAAAATCTGAGTATCTCCACACAAGATAACAATTAATGTCCTGTGTAAACCAGTGAGCTGATGTGTGCCAGCTGTAAATGTAGCCTATTCTGAACCCACGTTTTACTTAGATTATTATTCTGTACCTCTTTGGTAGCTGTGGGAACTAACAGATAATATTTAAGAATAGGAAGTTTGCAGTCCTCAGACTGAAGAAAAAAATAAGAGGCACTGCAGATTTCACTGCTTTGTTTGTACACCATTATCTGAACGGAAGAATTTTAATATGAAAGCTATTGATTGTTTTCCTGGCTGTAAAGTACTACTAGTGGAAAACATTTTGAATTTTCTATTTCACTAGAATGAAATTAGTGACTGCTCTTGAATAGACGCAATATTTTTGTGGTATTTTTGTGAACTAACTCTCACTGTGGATTGATGTAGAGTCTAAGAATGTAAAACTGCACAAGATTTTTTTTTCTTTGAAACAAGATGTTTTCTTCATTGATGTGAAGATACTGAACTGCATTGACAGAATCCATTAAATAAATTGTACAGCACTGAAAGTTAGTTTTTCCTGTCTCTAATGAATAATAGTTGGCTATAATGACTGTCTCTGCAAAAATCAAAATAGAACAAGACATAGACATAAAAAGACAACAAAGATTTGATGTTTATTTTTAATATTATCGTTAAAGGGCTAGTCTAAACAGGAATTCTCATCTATACTGTATGTTCCAGGCAAGTAACTTGTGATGGTACTAAAAAATGTCAGTATAAATATAACTAGCCTATCACAGAATCACAGAACGTTAGGGAT
>NW_010194041.1:0-13656 GCF_000695765.1 Mesitornis unicolor | reverse complement strand
CCGAGCGATTCTGTGATTCTGTGATCACCCAAAATTCAGTCAGATTTCTGCAAGTCCTTTGCCTCAGAGGGTTGGTTTTTTTACTATTAAGAGGTTATATACACACAGGGTCAATCTTCCCAATACACTGAAAGTTTGGGGGTAGCAAAATAGGAACTTGAACATTTTTTGTAACTGAGAGAAGAGCACATATGAGCACCAGCATGCATGGGACTACAACCACTTAGTACCGGTAAACACCTCCTGCTACAGAAGCAGAGCTGGGTGAGAGCGCACAAGACGGCTTTAGAGGAGAGAAAGATTTGGGGGCACATTTCCAGAGCACGGCAAGTGCTTCAGCCTCTTCCATTAGTGCTAATGGGAAAACACAGCTATGGCCCTACCCCCAGGATGCAGCCCAAGAGGATATTTTTGCCTGTAAATGCTGCAATTTAGTGCACAGCACTGCACGCAGCATTCCCACCTCTGCCTTCATCTCATCAGCACAGCCTCTGCCATGCACTACCTCAGCAGCAAGGCAGGATTTATGGATGCTTTATTTTTATGCTCATTTTCCCCAGGTTGAAACAGAGGCAAAAGCACAGCTTTTAGGTGAAAGGGCTGAGCAAATTTACTGGAAAGTGCTAAAGAAAGAAAGAAAAAGTGGACATGACATGGTAGGAAGGAGCTTGGAGGGAAGGGTGGAATAAATGACATTTTTCACCACTTCACTTATTGACATGCAGGAAGGTACATCAATCCAAAGGCTTATAATAAACCAGTATTAAAGAAATATACGTCCTCATTGATGTGCTTTACACTTATTATGCCATGTTGCTCCTTCCACTTGCTTCTCAGTCATAGGGAGCCACGTTGTGATGTCCCTTTCTGCTGCCACCAGTGTCCTGCCGAAACAGCTGTACTGCCACTCATGGTACTTCTGCAGTGGAGCAATGTGTCAGGCTCTGGCTATGGAAATCAAAGAAAACCAGCAGAAAGGCCCTATACAAGCCAAGGAAATTGATGCATTTCTTTAGGCCCATGATACAGAATGGATAAATGCATTTACAAAGGGGTTCAAAGACGGATTTACTGCCGTAGCCTACAAGAGCAGCTGCACCTTCCCTTGCCTTCCCAGCTCTTGTAGATGTCCTCTCTCCTATCACTCAGGAACAGCCCCCACTGTCCCCAGCCCAGCTCTGCTGCCCCACAGCTCCAGCACTGAGGTCCTGGCAGGGAAACACCCAAAGTCTGCCTCGGGCTCAGCCGCACTGATCAGATGTTTCCTCCTGTTCCACCCGATGCACTGCCAGCCCATGCAACAAAATAGTAACAACAAACACTGCATCTCTGCTGGCGTTCTGTGGCACTGGCATTGGGCTCCTTCCAGAAAGTGAAGACAAAACTGGCTCTAACCAGGCAACTGGCAGGCAAAGGCTCTGCTGTCATCCAGAACCAGAATGAACTTTAGTTTGCTGGATATTGTAACTGTGCCATGACCGGGGACTACAGCCAGCAGTAGCAGTCAGTGCTGCTGGGCTATATCTGTTTTTCCCCAACTTGACTTGTGGAGACCTCAGTAGAGTTTCTCCAGCTGATATGCAGGACAGAGCTAAGTTGCACTTTCCCTCTATGTTCTCAAGAGGATTTGGCTGAGCAAGCAGACCCCCATCTCCAGTTCAGCCCGCGGTTCCCTCCCCTGGGCTCTGGGAGCACCGGACACAGCAGAGCTGCTGCTCCACACACTGTTATCCTCTCTGGCAGAGAGCGAATGTATGAGAGACAACACAGTTCCCCAAGCCTAGACCTCCACTTGCAGTACCTCAGGGTTTGTATCACCTGGTCTGGGTTTCAGGAGGAACCAGCAGATTGTGAGTAGCATAAAGTCACAGGAGTAAAACTCAACCCACTGCATCAGCTCCTCATGTAACCTGAATTTATTTAAGACCAGAACTACGATCAACTCTCAGCAGTGGCTATGATCAGGCAAGGGACCAACTAATTTCTACGAGATTTGGTCAATTCTTGTTGATGGCAGCCTGCAAAAAACTGCAGAGAACTTTAAAGTAGTGCCAGTATAGGCAGAGCTTGTAACAGCTGTATTGCAAAATAATCAGAGGTTTTGTTGGGAAGTAGAAGGGAAAATACAGTCTGCACTTATGGATGTTTCTGGATATGGAAACCACAACACTTCATACCCTGCTCTTGCGGTAACTTCTCTTGTGGTCTGTTAAAAGCTTGAAGAGCAGCTGCTGTGCAGTTGCTAGAACTGACTAACAGCACCAGGCTGGGTGAGGAACTGGAACTAAAACTAAAAAAAATCTGCACTAAAAAAAAGGTATATAGTATATTAGACACTCCTCAAGAAAGAAGGCTAAAAAAAGATGACGGATCTTTCTTGACTTGTATTGCATGTGACCAGCACTATTTCAGTGGTTTTGGAGAGCAGACATGAAGCCCTTTCACTCTAAACTATTCACTTGTGTGGCTGAACTTTCCCTCTCCAGTCCTGCTTTACTCTGTTTTCACCCCAGTTCTGAGTAAGGAGAAGATGCAAAGATCTGCAAGATCTCAGCACCAGCTCTCTGGTGACAAAACCTGCCAGGCAACAGAGAGACGGTAACCTCTCAGAGTGATGTGCCGATTCATTAATTAAGCTAGCTTTAAAATATTGCTTTAGTTATTGTTTTATATCTAGTAAATGCCAATTAATAAGTAGTTGCTACAGCACTTACACTGTGCAGTAAATATTCTGATTTGTATCCTTTAGCCCAATCACATTATTATAATTTATAATAAAAGTTTGCTTTGTCTGTCCATACAAGTCTCCTCTACCACCATTAAACCTGTATGGGACAAGCTGCACCTATTTTCTAGATTTGATTACTGCAGTGCTCTCCATTTTGTTGCAAATTGTTTGGTTGTGTGAGTAAAAGATCCCCTCCGTGGACATAAAGGAGCACAGAGGCACAACGACAGGAGGGGGAACCCCAAAACCAGCATCAGAGACACAAAGCACCCCAACTCCGCTGCCCTTGGGGCTACCATGGGAACTCTGAATTTCAAAAGCTTTCAAATGAGGTAGAACAACAGAAATTATAAAAGAATTTTCATGTGAGGAAAATGCATTCTGACTTTCCATAAGCCAACTCACTGTCCCTTTTTCAACAAGTATGTGCAGAAGGACTGAGATTATGGTTTTCTGGAGTTCTCATGCTGAGCAGCTATGCCTTTTGCTATGGGAAATTCAGGACCTAAGGACACATTTACCACATCACTTAACAGCCAATCTGAAAATCCTCATGTCATTGCTATTCTTCTTACTGAAGGCTGTTAGAAGTTCTGCTTATTGAAAAGAAAGCTGGAATTACTCTAATAAGAGAGTTTATTTTTGTGATCAAGCATTTATAGTCTGAAAATACTGAAGGTTAGGAACTTTTATCCTATTAGGATAATCATTCACTTCTTTGTTAGGTTTGGTACCTTCTCCCCAGTTGGCTGGTTTAATTGACAAATTAGACAGAGTACATGGCAAATAAAAGCTGCAGAAAGACTCCTTTTTAACAAAGGTGAGAAATGGAGAGTGATGAGGAGAAAGTGACTTTTCTTGAGTACTTAGGAACTTCCAGACAGGATAAATAAAAGGGTTGCCTTTCAACTTATTTAATTTTCAGGCCAAATTTATCTTTCATCCAACATACATCTGAGAAATGCATTGAAGCTCTTTTTACAAAGCTTGCTGGAGTTCCACATTCTGCCCTTTTCCTGCAGCAAAGCAAATGTCAGTGCTGGAAGCTCTGGCAGCTCATCCTGAATGTCAGAAGCAGTGAGAGCTGTAACTCAGAAGCCTTGAACTTTAAACCATAGGAGCCTGAATGCCTGCAACTGCACACTGGGTTGTAACATGGGAAATGTCAGAAAAGGATGAATTGGGATTCCTTGTAATGCAAGTAGTGAAAAGGAATGTCCAAAAGTGACATAAAAAGTCTCAGGGCCAATAAAGCCATCCACCTGAACTCATTGCCAGCTGCTTCACAAACAAATGCTGGTACCTGCTGTAATGGAAGTTACAGGTCCAGCAATTGGAAATGGCAGCCACAGGAGATGGGAAAAGGAATTTTTAAAATACACTTTTTAAACACTGTCTGGAAACTACTGCAAGAAAATCCACAGTTAATGATGAACCTACTGATGACATACTGACTTTATTAACCAAAATGTACATGGCACACAAGGGGTTAGACAACTGGTACATCGGCTTCTGTGACCACTGAAGGACACAGGGAGAGTAACTGCTTCCACATGGCACAGTAACAGCTTGCCCTAGATATAGAATCAGCCTCCTGAGCACTTAAGTTTTCAATTAAGTTTTTGTTCACTCCTCAGACATGGTCTTGTTTTCTCTCAATATCGCAATCCTAGAGAAAAGCTAAAGATATGCTTTTCCTATGGCCAATATGAACTTCTTACTGTGCAAATACAGCAGAAGAAAAGCAGTAATTTTGCCACATACTACAAAAGCTCCTGAAGCTTACTCAAATAAAAAGAAAACCCAACCTCCAATAGTATTACTATTTATTACATAAATAGTAGTATTTTTAAAAATACTTTAGTGTTCTTTGTTTTATCATAGACTCACAGAATAGTTTCTTCCCAAGCTGTGAAAAGCTCTGTTGGATTCAATACAGCACACAGCAAACCTGAGGGAGCAGAACCAGAGCCTCTGTGCAAAGAACTATGCAAGATGAGACACTTTCAACAAGTCTTTCCATTGAAGCGCTCATGCATTAAGACTCCACCTGCACTTTTCTCTCTGAGCTCGGACCTGAAAACTAACAAATTTCTCAGAATTTCTTCTTCCCAATAAGTGCTCACAATCTAAAGGAAAGGAATGAACAATATAATATTTGGAATCTTTTTGTTTGAATCTAATAGGAATCTTTGTGCCCAGATTGAAATCTGCATTTCTCTGTGGACTTACCGTTTGGTTTTGCAGTTGTCTTTTTTCCCCTACCCAAAATGTAAGCATTACAAAAAAGGTCACCAGATGCTTGGAAATACTCCTTGAAATACTTGGATGCTTGGAAATACTCCTCTTGAAAATGTAATCTTTTGGAGTCTTTTAGAGAAAATTCCTATGAATTATTCCTATGAATGAACATAATCCGTACTGAATTCTTACCATGCACAGATCATGCAGGTGCACACAAAATAATAATAATAATAAATAA
Source organism: Mesitornis unicolor (assembly GCF_000695765.1). Taxonomy (NCBI): domain Eukaryota; kingdom Metazoa; phylum Chordata; class Aves; order Mesitornithiformes; family Mesitornithidae; genus Mesitornis; species Mesitornis unicolor. The sequence goes on along the minus strand of NW_010194041.1, from coordinate 8,446 downwards.
AAACTCATGATTAAGAAAACAAGTGAGAAATTATTGCTGGATCAGAGTCTGCAAATAGATGTGTGGTTACTCAAATATACAATGCTAAGTATGAGTTTTAGTAAAAGTAACTACACTACCCACAGGACCAATACTAATTCCAATATAAGTAAAAATTAGTCTTTTTTTTTTTGGTAAGGAAATTCTTGTTATCAGAAAAAAATATGGGCAAATTTAAATTTTACCTGGCGAGGGGTCCTCTCTGATTTACTCCTGCACCACTCCCAGTCTGTGAGTTCAGGTTTATGGCTTTCCTCATGGGACAACCGCCTTTCTGAGCCTTCAGAAAAAGTCGCCTTCTCAAAATTTCTGCCCTCCTCTCTCTGAAGGGCTCCCGGTTTGTCGGGAAGGGGGTGGCCGTTGCTCCCCCCTGGCCCCGGGTCCTGCCCGGCACAGGCCCCCACCGACGCGCCCCGGGAGCTGTCCGCCGGGGCCGTGGTGCTGAACGATGCCGTCCCGGAGCTGGGGGCATCGCCGCTCCCACGTCTGGATTCTTTGGAGTTGTGGCAGGCGTAGCTCATCAAGTTGTGACAGGACGTGGGTTCACCATCGTCATCATGGTGGTGGCGGTTTTCATGGGAGATTCTGTAGATTCCATAACCTTGCTGGAATGACAGGTTGAATTTGAAGCTCCTACTTTTGGCTGAGCAGAAAGGGAAGAAACATCATATTAAAAGAGTCAAAACCAAGAAGAAAAATGAGATTGCATAGACAAAGAAAATTACATTCTAGAACATGAAATAAATTATTTAACTATTGATATAAACAGACAATTTTCTATCCATAAAAAGAATTAATTGCTGAGAAGAAAGTCTTTTCAGATGGTATGTTATTATGCTGCCTTCTTAATGAATTCAGAAATTATACATTCCAAAGTTAATGGATTCCCAGAAACTGGTAGATTATCTGCCATTTTCAAAACTACACAATATATGACGTTTTATCGGATACACACAAGAAGAAAATATTTAAATATTGTAATACTTCTTTTTCCTTTGTCTTCTGTTTCCCTGACTAAGTATTATCACAAGATCAAGTTCTTTATGGAAAGAACAAAAGTTGTGTAACAGCAGAGACCGACTGTAGCAGGCAGCATATGCAAGGATTCCTCCAGCTGGTTTTACATGGAGGCCCAGAGCAAAAAGAGGGCTTCAGAATATTCTGGGAAGATTACTAGTGAAGGTCTGGCATGATCTTACACCAGGGTAAGCTTTATAAACAGGTAGGGCAATAATTTTAGGCAAAAACTGTGTAGGAGGTTCTCAGCTTTCAACAAGCAGCATGAAACACAGGCCCCTTCCATAAATCATGTCCTTCACTATTCACTTTTTGGTGTTGCTGTGATTTCTGGTTAGCAGCTACAGTGCAGGTGTACAAACAATAGCTCCTCTCCTCCTTATAATTTGCTTACAATTAGCATGGGTTTTTTTTCCACCATGACATTAAACATATCTAGCATAGCCCATGATTATTAAAAGTCAGATTTTCACAGATACATTTTTCCCAGGGTAGGAAAGGGAATTGAAACTAGGACTCAGAGTTTGTTCGACTCTGCTAAAAGATCCAACTGCGACCTGGGAAAATCAGCCAAGCTGCTGTGTCTCAGTATCTGCTATTTCCATCCAGCTGTCTTACATGAATGTTGTGAGTCTCTTTTATGGTTCTGAATAATGTCTATATAATTCAGGTAAATGATTTCAAGCAGTACAAAGCACTGTTGCTGACACTAACTTTCTGTCCTCACAAGCTACACTCCCGCTCACCACCCTCCCATACTCACTTTTGAGTTCTTCTGAAGGCACTGCATACGAATCCCTCCTGCAATTAATGATACAGCCACAGGGCAAGTAGATCCAGTGTTCAGACAGGACAAACACCGGGGTGACTGTGGCAGCCAGCAGAGGCAGCAGGAAGCTGAGTGTCTCAAATGAAAGGCTTTGAAAACCAGTGATGTGCTGGACAACCATTTGTATCTGAAAGGCAGAGCACTTTGAAATGTAAATCGCTTCAGGCACATGAGAGACTTCCAGGAATAAACAGAACATCTCACTATGAATATGACACAAGTACAAGACACAGGTTGTCATCAGTGCTCGCTGAGCCTAACAATTTTCTTTCTAACGGAATGGAGCAAACACACTGACAGAGGCTCTTCTCATTCTGCATTTCTCAGCTAAACCCTTGCTTAAGCTAAACATCGCTGCCTGAGCACGATTCAAACAAGCAACTCATGAGCCAAGCAACTCAGAAGAGAGTGCTTGGTCTCTTTCACATGGTACTGAGGAACCCCATAGTACTGAGGAACACCAACTGCCAATGGGGAACAGTCGAGAGGACTCAGCATCATGCAGGGCTGTGCTGCAGATGCTCTGTAACGCTCTATTTCCCTTGGGGGAAGCTCAGGTGCACATCATGCGGACAGGGATTGCACTGCTCAGCCCCATGTGCCCAGCTCTCAACAGCCTTTCTAATACACATGAAGGTGCCAGTTCCCAAATACACTTCTTCATGCACAAGGGCAGCACCCCCTCCCACTTCCCCACTCTCTTTCCAATGCTACAGAGATGACAAAGATGCAAGCAAACCTCATTTTCCTAACAAACTCCTAATTTTTAACCAGTCTGGCAAAGGATGTAGCTCCCAGCTGTCAGGAGGGGCAGAAGAGCACAGTATGATGCACAGACTCCATAGCGCTGTACAAATGCTTGTCAGACAGCTGGCAATACAAAAGGGTGAACCTTATTATCCCTGTATTCAAGTGCTACAAATGATGTGATGATAGAGTAACACACTGATGAATCACGCTCTGCGAAGCCTGCTGAAAGCCACTTAAATTCATGTAGTGACACAGACCTGCTTAAAAGCACTTTTGCTGGCGCAAACTACACTGTAAGGAACAACTGCAATGGCGGCTGTTCAGCTATTTCAGTACATGGCATGCCAACTCACACCCCATTTAAATGTAAGCAAACATGACAAAGTAAAGCAATCTGAGATTTACCATCATGGGAAGCCAGAGAATGACTTTTGTCAATGCGAGAATCAGTGAGAACCGCTTCTGGGCAAAGCCAACCGTGCAGCTCCTGCTCTGTATGCTGTTCACACAACGGGGCTCGAGGGCACTGCTTTCAGCCACACCCTTCCTAAAAACCACCTCCAAGCTTGGACACACATTTTGGAAATTCTTCAGGGTTTTATCCACGGGCTCTACTGGTGACAGGGATGGGGTGGCAGTGCTGCAGCCCGCAGGTGTCCCAGGGGTGATGTAACCTTGGGAGATCTCCTGGTAATCAGTGTGTAGTATCTGTTGCCCATCTGAGCACAGCAGCTGGTAAGTTAGAGGGACAGACAGCACCATGAGAAGGCAAAAGCACAGTGAGTAGACGATAAATAAAAACAAGATGTAGGAACTGGCACAGTCGGTGAAGCAGCCCCAGGAGGTGGGGATGTACTTGCCCCAACCACAGAGGGGCAAAATGCAGAGCAGCAAACTGACAATCCAAATGGTGAGGATGGCCCATACCACGCTCACTCGTCGTTTGGAAGTGCTGCAGCTCGTTGTCTCAGTTTTGTTGAGGGTGTAGAAGTTGTAAGAAACTATAAGAGACCCTTTCAGGTTGCTGGAAATGCCCTGGAATAAATATATAAGTGCTGATGTGGTGCACAGAGGCTGGGGGAGGACATCGCTTGACCACTGGGTGAGCATGAAAATAATCACTGGCACAATGCTAATCAAATCATCTATTGACAAAGAGGTCACAATCATTGAAACTGTGGTTCTGGTTTGCATTTGCAGCAGGGAAACTAGTGAATAAATGCTGCCCAGAAGTGCTGTGAAGGCAATGATAAAAGTCAAGCAGAATAGAAAGACATTCAAAGTTCTCTGCTCGCTAGGCTTGTCCATAATGCTATGATTTTCAGTGAAGAAGCTTGTCCTATTGAGTGACAAATTACTAAGCATTACTGACATTGTCCTTGGCAAATTTCTTTCTTTGCCTTCTCACTGACTCTGCAAGTTTTCACTAGCTGCAACCAGCACTGTTAGCTCCACATCACAAGTTTCTTTGTTCCCAGACTCTTCTGTGACATCCGATGAAGAAATATTCAGGTGAAAGCACCCCTGATAACCAGAACAACTCATGTGCTCGAAAAATCAGGCAACAACGGAGTATCAAAGGTGCTGAGAAAAATGCAGTTCTTCACAATCCTTTCCGTAATGGAAGATGGTTAATTTAAGCTCTTAAGGTAATAACATGCCAATCACTTGCGACAGATATCAGGCAATGTGCCTTACTCACGAGTTCGGTTGACACGAAGGCAGGATATCAGGTGTGTTCAAGCTCTAGTAGCTCGGGGAGAAACACAGTAGGAACGAGCGGCTGCTGGAGTCACCCTGCTCTGTGCTGGGCTGCAGGAGGGAGGAGTCAGACGCAGGCAGGATGGCAGAGCCGAGGGGAGCGAGCATCTTCGCAGCCAGAGCCGCCTTTCAGCTGGATCAGAGGATCGAAACAGTATCTCTGCTAAGCCACACCTCCGGTGCCGACACTGAAACCCAACGCAAATACTCGTATCTGATGTCAGCTGTAAATGTCATTCCCGTAAAGCCCGTGGCTGCTTCGCGGGTGTGCATTGCGAGCTGGAGTGCTGCTTTCCTTCTTCACACTTCTGTTCTCCACGCCTAGCACGGGGAAAAGCCGCAGAAGCCTTTTATGAAGAGGACAGATGAGGGATGTCTGCTCTGTCTCTGTGCTCCTGCTCCCAACCCAAGCGTGCTGTGTGCGTGCACACTGCACAGGGACACCAACGGCACAGTTATGCAGTGACAGCCTGTCAGTAGTGACAGAGACCTGCCACACACGAGACCCAGGTGCTGCCTGCTCATCCTGCTTTATAAAACTTTAATTCTCCGCATGATTCAAATCTGAGCCGCACTAAATGCTGACTGTCTGCTCCAGCTGAACACATGGACAGAATCACAGCCAAGGGCATTCTGGCACATTATAGATGTTTTCTCCTAAGAAAGTGCAATACTGGTGAAACTCATAAGCTGATAAAATTTCCCAGACCCAGATGTTAAGTGGCCAGACAGGTTCAGTGCAATCTTCTTGGAAGACTCTGCCTCTCTTTTCTTTGTGGCACCACTTAGTTCAATGCGGATGCAGGACAAATATTTCCTGATTAAGGGTAATGTTGTAAGGCTGCTGCAATTACTCGCTGGTCTGGGTAACATTACAAATCCCCTGAGTTGGAAATCTGTGTTATTAACAACCTGATCCATGCTCAATCCTACCCACTTTGGAGCACATCAGCTGTACCAAGCCAGCAGCTGGATTGCCCGGGTGTTTGCCCAAGGGCAGGGTAGGGTTGGGGGCCGCAATTCCCAGGTGCTGAAGCCCCAGGGGACAGGCAGTGGAGGGGAACACATGGCCACAGCTGTATTATGTGACAGGAGTCCACAATGCAAGGATGAGAGCAAAGGGCAATGACAACTTATCTGAAAAACCCCTCCTTCAATTCTGATTTCCAAGCTGCCCCCAAACAGGCTGGGTCTTCCAGTCTTCCAGTATCCCCCATAAAGCTGTAGAACCTGTTGTAAAGCCCCGCTCCTCCTACGCAGCCTTTGCCTCTCCGTTCTCCTGTTCACATTGCAGCTGCCTCTGTTTTGAGGCTTCTGCACTATTTATCAGGACCAACTGTCAACCTTCACATCAGAAATATGCAAAAGAGGGAGCATCCATCCTGCCTTCCACATGAGGCATAGTCCTGGCACTGGACCATCCATCTGGCCTTTCACTGTACAGGATTTGACTTGGCTTTCATGATTTATCTGTCCTGCTGGGCTATTGATTGTTAATCTGTGCTGTGCCAACTAAAGGCCAGGGCTCATTTTCTTCTATTTACAAATCACAGTCAACTCTGCCCCTGCAAGTCAACTTTAAATTAAGGACAGTGTTCTAAATCTTAAGATTAACAGTGTCAGCCTGGTCAGAAGTACAGTCAGGAGATAAGAAGGGAAAAAAGCATCATTCACCCTTGTTTAGATCGTTATTTTTTAGCCTGGCTTCCTCAGGAAACACATGTGCATGCTGCCCAAGTGTGGGTATTTGCCTATGCATGTCCCTCTCTTCTGCTCCCCATCCCTCAATTCTTACTGACAAAATGATCATTTTCATCTCCATTTGGTGGTGTTAAAGCTATTAAGTTCCCACAAGTGTTATGAAAATGAGCAGCTGATCAGAGCAGACAGATCCCAGTAGGCTCCCCAGATAAGGTACAGGCACCAGCAAAGTTCCCTCTTCACTGGGAACCACTGAACACAAAGCAGGGACTTTATAAATACTCCAAACATAAGGAAAGCTTCAGCTGAAATGGCAATTAACCTGGATGTAGGAAACCAGCCCCATTCATCCTGCCATGTCCTAGTGCTTCCCGATATATGAGCAGTTACTTTCATTCTCAAATCCCCTGTTTCCATCGCCTGTGTAATCTTCATTACTGCTGGGTGTTTAGAAACAATTTTAATGATCCTTGGGAAATTTATTTTCCCTACTTGGGAAATTTTTTCTCCTGTATCCTGAATTATTATAACTACACTGGATGTCCAATAGCCCTGATGGCAGTTATCGACCACAAGTTTCCTGAAAGTTCCCTCTCCACATACTTTTCTGACCTTGCTATATTGGCTGTGCATCTACAGCCTCTACACCTCTCTGTAGGTTTTTGGACACTTTGGTAAGCACAGCCCATTCTGTACCTTCCCTTTGTGTTTGGAATGAAATGCTCTTCAGCGTTTTTAAGAAGAAAGTAACTTTTATTTATCACCATACACTGTTCAAGGCAGATGACATATTACTCACACCAGTTTCTCCTCCTGCAGAATGTATTTTATTACATGAACTGCACCTTGCTGATCTCTGTGGCAGTTTTTACCAGAACTTACAACATGGGAAATGTTCTTTCCTCTCATCATTTCATAGTTATAAATCAAAGATCTCAGGAGCAATGAACTCAAGCAGCTTCCCCTCTTATTTCTCTTTCTTTAACATGACTGATAATTTCAGATAAAACATGTACAGAAAGATCAGTTTCATCTTAAAATGAAAAAGAGAATTTGGTTGTAGTAAGAAACAAGCAATTCTACCAAGAGAAGCGTGATTTTCCGCAGAGCTGTGCTTCCAGGTAGTCCACTTGCATGCCCAGCAAGGTCTAAGCTCTGAAACACCTCATGTGATTCATTCAAATGAATCTGCACTGAATTCTATGATCTCTTCTAAAGGATCAGTTGATACTGCAGTCTTTCAAAACTTACAGGGACACTCTCTGTGCAGTTGCTATTTCAGTCCCAGATTTCCCCGAAATTTGTCAGCAGCCTGAACCAGGGCTGGAGGAGGCAAGGACAAGTAGGCAAGCAGAGAGGTACAGTGTCAGTATGACCCCCCTTTTCCCAAAATTTTCTAAAAAACCAGTGCTAGAATGGAATAATACAGCACTGCCAAGATGTCATGGGTAATGATCTTGTAGAAACCAAGAGAGAGAAAAAGACACCTTTGTCTGCTGCCGTGTCCTTGGTATCACTGTGTCAAGGCAGGCATGAATTTGTATATTAAGACCCTTACTACCTGTTCCCTTTCTCCTCTGCACTAAGCCTCCTGAATTATGAGAGGTTCCTAATAAAAATTCTGTCCCTTCCAATACAGATATATATTCTTTATCGTGGTGTGAAATCTCTTTGCTAAGTGTCACAGAATCGCACCAAAATGGCTACACGCACACAAATAATGAACTCAAACAAGCTTTAATCTGCAACTGAAATGAAGCAGACAAAACTTCATTCACCAAGACAACATCCCACTGACATTTAACAAATACAGGTCCGATATGCTGGTTGGGAATATTACCAGACACAGCTGAGTTAAGAATTCTTAAGTTTTGGCCAAACAATCCAAAATGTGCACTCACTCACTCACCAAAAAGGGAGGGCTCTCAATCTCGAGAAGTTACCTTAAGTGGCGTCCCAACTCAAGGGGAGAGTCCCCGACTGCAGACCCACTGCTCCGAGGAGGACCGACTCCAATGAGTCCTCCGGTGGGGCCCCATTTATAGCCTGGTCGAATCTGCTCTGTGGTCAATACTTGGTCGTGTCAGCCCCTACTGGCGGAGGACCCCAACTTTCCCTCCTTTGACCCCCACTGTGTGGACCAGACATGAGCTGTGAGGGGGGGAGGCAGTCCTGGCACCGCCAGGGCCAGAAACTTTAGCACTGTCTTTTGTTGGGTCTTTAGTAGGGTGGGTGCATCTGCCACACAATCCACCCCGTGACCACAGTCAGGATTCGACTGGTTTCCTTGGAGTAGTGGTACAGTCACCTCTTGCCTTCAGAGTTAAAAGGGAGCACAGCCTTGGTGAT